>NW_026887924.1:0-9375 GCF_032173495.1 Musca vetustissima | reverse complement strand
ACAAAATCAATTTACAAGCAACACAAAAATTTGTTAACATTCGCTGAATATTTGTGTTGAAAATTTTAAAGTCTTAAATACCTGTTTGTGGTGTGTTGAAAGGTGGGAAAAGAAAAAAATATTGAACATAATTTTTTTATTATAATCCAGTACACAGTAAAAGGAACATAGTGTATTCAATTTGAAATAATTGGTAAGCAGATCAGTCCTATGACCAGTTTCCGCATTAGTGCCACTGATATCTGATCCACCCTCTAAAGTAGGTCTATTGCTAATCAACGTAAAATTCAACTATTTTGGGTTCTTAAGCGATATTTTGGGGTTCTTGAGCGCTTTTCAACCGAACTCGCTGAAATTTTGTACAATGGGTTGTTGGGTATCTAATTTCTCCTCTTAATATTATGCATGTCTGTCTACATTTTCTGGTGGTCCCCATATAAGGGTAATTCCACGCCCGCTGCTAAATTTCGTGAATATAGAACATATATAACATATATATAGTCTCCTCGACGTGCCATTTACAAACCAGTAAGGAAAGAAGTAAAGTCGGACGGAACCGACTCTATTGTACCCCTCACCACTATGGGTATATTAGGCAGAACTATCAACATGAAATTAGATAAACTAAAATATGTTATACTTATCTAAATGTGAATCGACTTAGATCAATCCATACCTGCACACGCAGAAGTATGTAAATCGACTTCAGATAAATATCAAATGGACTATGTCTGTACTTCTAGAAACCGCAACTACATTATTCTATGCTAAATTTTGTACGTTGTGCAAAATGTCATGTCAATCTGACCAAAATGAAGAGTTTAATGAAATATGAACCGATTTCAACGAAACTCATCACAGGTTAGATTATACTTATTTCAGCATGTTTTGTTCCTATCAGCCATATATTGGTTCCTTGGTGCGTCAATTACTTAAAATCAATTAATAATATATAAGAGGGCTATATCTAAATCTGAACCGATTTTCCCGAAACTTGGTACACATCATTCTGGACTAAATTCAGTATGCTATGCGATATAAAAACTTTGGTACATTATTTACATTAAATCGGACAAAAATATATATAAATATCTCAGCTATATCGAAAGATATATGCCAAATTTCGGGATATATAGGGACTTTGGTGCACCATTTACATAAAATCGGACGAAAATATATATGGGAGTTATATCTAAATCTGAACCGATTTTTACGAAACTTAGCGCACATCATTCTAGGCTCACTTTAATACGTTGTGCCAAATTTCGTGCAAATCGAAAGATATACAGGAGCTTTGTTGCACCATTTGCATAAAATCGGACGAAACTATATGTGGGAGCTATACGTAAACCTGTACCGATTTTCGGGAAACTTAACACACATCATTATAGACCTAAATCATTAGGCTGTGCAAAATTTCGTGGGACTTTGACCTATGCCAATTTTCGTCCACTTCGGATTATAAATGCGACCTGTACTTTGTTTACAATTTAACATGGACAGACAGACGGACGGACAGTCGAAAACATATGAACAAAGACATAATACCCTGTACCACAGTGTGGTGAAGGACAAAAAAAATCGGACGGACATATATATTGGTGCTATATCAAAATCTGAAACTATTTCAAGAAAATTTTACAGATTTCAACCTGTAGTAACTTTCATTCGCTATAAAAAATTTTGTTTTTATCGGACAAACATTACCAGTATGCATCTCCATTTACATAAAAGCGGAAGAAACTATATCTAAATCTAAACCGGTTGCAACAATACATAGCATACATAATTCAGGATCTAATTCAGAACTCTGTGCAAAATGTTATCTCATTCGGACCAATGTTCGAAGTTTGCTGCACCATTTACATAGAATCGGACGAAACTATATATGTGAGCTATATCTAAATATTAACCGATTCCAACAAAACTTTGCATACTTTGCGGACCAATGTTGGGGGTTTGGTGCACCATTTACATAAAATTGGACCGATTTTCTCCAATTTCAATAGGGTTCGTCTTTGAGTCAATGAAGTGACCGGTGCCAAATTTCATCCAAATCGGATCACAAGTGCGACCTGTACTTTACACATAAAAATATATGGATGGACATGCATGAATCGACCCAGAAAGTGATTCTATGCATATTCTCAAAAGGAACCGTTTCATTTTGCCCGTTACGTATGGTCACCTGAATAAATCTCATTTTCAGATTCAAAGAAATTTTTACAAAGACATTAAGATGAACATAGTTTTTTCCCATATTTTCAAAACATGGACCAATAATTACCACCTTCGAACACCATATAGTTGCTGCAAAAGTATTAGGTTATGTAAAGCCCTAAAGGAGCATAAACATTCAGTCTACAAATGGCGTCCAGTTTCAGATATCTAGTATTACCAACACCATATATCTGGGGCCTCCATATAATTCAAAGTCTACTTACAATAAAAATAAATGTACCCTTTAAAACATATATAAATGTATGAAGCATGTGCTTTTAAGCCACTGAAAACAACTCGTTGGTTTTTTGGCGAGTCAAAAAAAGCAATAACAATTTACACAAAAGTTAGAGCTGAATAAACTGTTGCAAAGAGTTTCATTTTAATTAAAATCACTTTTTCAGATAAATTGACAATACACAAAAAAATCAACCTGTACACCAATGCTATGAATATTTGAAATACTTTCTCTCATAATAAAAAAAACCATTCACCAGCTGTAGAACTGAAAATTTTCCAAATATTTTAATATTTTCACTGGTTAAAGGTAAAAAAACAAAAAAGTGGTAGTGGTGGGGAAACGAAAAAAATGACACTGTTTCAGTGAAAAATATATAAAACTAGCTGTACACGTGGCACTTCGCTGCCCCTACCAAAGGCCAATAAAAGTAAATCCATAATATGGTAATTTTTACGATGGAATGTGTAACTGACTTAGAATTTTTAAACGTATAGCGTATTATTGCTATGAGAAACTTATGATACCCTACATTGACATGAAATTGAACGAACTTAAATATGTGAAATTTATCTATATCTAAAGGGACTAACATCAGTCCCTACACATGTCATTCTGCAACCTATGCTAAATTTTGTAAATAGATTTAAAGCAAACTTGACACACGTTATTTGGTATGTTGCTCGGTTTAAAATTTAATCTCAATCAGACATCCATTGATTACATGGCGTACATTTACCATGAACCGAATTCAAGGAAACTTACCAGAGATTAATTTATATCGGACGAACATATATATGAAAGCTACATCTAAATCTGAACAGATTTTCACGAAACTTTGCTAGACTTTTCTAGACTTAATTCAGTACGCTATGCCAAAATTCGTGCAAATCGTTTATATGGAGGCTTTAGTGCACCATTTACATAAAATAGAACGAAAATATATATGGGAGCTATATCTAAATCTGAATCCGATTTTCACGAAGCTTTGCACACATTATTCTAGACTTAGTTCAGTCCGCTATGCCAAAATTCGTCCAAATCGAACGATTTTCAGGGGCTTTGGTGCACCATTTACCTAAAATCGGGCGAAACTATATATGGGAGCTATATCTAAATCTGAACCGATTTTCACGAAACCTGGCACACATCATTCTTGACCTAATTCAGTAGGCTATACCAAATTTCGTGCAAATCGAAGAATATAAGGGACCATTTACATTAAATCGGACGAAAATATATAAAGGAGCTATATGTAAATCTGAACCGATTTTCACCAATTTCAATAGGGTTCGTCCTGGGGCCAAAAAATGAGCTGTGCCAAATTTCATCCAAATCGGATTATAAATGCGACCTGTACTTTGTTTACAATTTAACATCAAAATCGACTCAGAAAGTGATTCTATGCATATTCTCAAAAGGACAGTAGGTATAGTTCGATTCATTTTGCCTGTTACAAATATATGCATAAAGACATAATATCCTGTGGTGAAGGGTATAATTAATGTCAATTAGTTCATTAAAATTTCTACTTATGTTTATCAATATACATAGATACATACAAACATATGAATTTTATGGATTTCAAAATATATCCTCATCGGATGATCCGTATTTCTATACATTTTTCTCAACCAAATGTTCAAGTCATAAAATATACACATAGTAAATGTACATATGTACATACATATATTCTATCAGATTTTCACGAAACTTATCACACATCATTCTAGACTTAATTCAGTACGCTATATCAAAATTAGTGTTAATCGAAAAATATATAGGGCTTTGGTGCTACATTAACACAAAATCGGACGAAAATATTAATGGGAGCTATATCTAAATCTGAACCGTTTATCGCGAAACTTAGCACACATAATTGTAGGCTTTGTCAAAATTCGTGCAACTTTGGTGGACCATTTACCTAAAATCGGGCGAAACTATATATGAGAGCTATATCCAAATCTGAACCGATTTTCACGAAACTTTGAGCACATTATTCTAGACTTAATTCAGTGCGCTATGCCAAATTTCGTGCAAATCAAAAGATGTATAGGTACTTTGGTGCACCCTTTACATTAAATCGGACGAATATATATATGGGAGCTATATCTAAATCTGAACCGATTTTCACCAATTTCAAAAGGATCCTTTGTCAAATAAATGAGCTGTACCAAACTTCATCCAAATCGGATTATAAATGCGACTTGTACTTAGTTTACAATTTAACATCAACAGACGGACGGACATGCATAAATCGACTCAGAAATTTATTCTATGCTTATTCTCAAATGGAACCATGGGTCTATCTCGATTTCTTTTGCCTGTTACAAACATATGCACAAAGCCATAATACCCTGAACCACAGTTTGGTGAAGGGTATAAAGAGGGCAAATGTGTGTACACTACTAATTTGTGTATACAATCCAAATTATTTAAATGGCTTCGTACTCGAATTGTATGAATTCTGTCATCAGTAATGTGTACAGTACTAATTTGTGTATACATTCCACATTATTTAAATCGCTTCGTACTCGAATTGTACGCATACTGTCATCAATATCAGTTTTTTGATTCAGATATTACCGCCTCTATCATTTTCATAAAAACAAATTGGGAATTGGCAACACCTACATAAATGTGGTTTGTGAACTTAGTAAACATCTGTGGTTTGTATATTTACTAACACTTTGCTATAATTGCCAATTCCAATTCTTTGCTATAATGGCCAATTCTGATATAAAAAGCCACAAATGTACTTAAAAATCGACTGTGAAAAGTTCATGAAAATCCGTTCAGTAGTTTAGGAGTCTATAGCTAACACTGATCAAACAAACAAACAAACAGAAATTGATTTTTATATATATATAGATAATTCAGATTTTTTATACCTTATATTAGGTCAGGGTTTCAATTGGAAGACATTTTTGAAATGTATATTTAATATGTATGAAACAATAGTAAAAAAGCTCTACAAATATCAAATGAGCAAACAGTTTAGGATTAAATATATTACAAATAATATATGTGTCTTACAATCAATCAAATCGGAAAGATGTCCTTCGGATGTCTTTTAATTTACATTTTACGTGTTGAAGATAAAATTTCTTAGTTTTCGCACTATTCCTGCAGAATCTTTTCTTGACAGAATCAATGGAAACCAAAAATATTTTTTTACTCAAATCAATCGACCATGTTTTATTTTTTTTCCCCCAACTATATATATTTTATAAATTTCTATAGCTTGATAAATAACCAAAAAAAATCTTCAAACTTAACTTGTTTTTCTGTTCTTATTGGGCTGGTAATGCTGCTGACGCTATTTCATTTTATTTGCAATGGATGGTCGAATGGATGAAATGACGGATGGTAGAATGAATAAATCCACGGTTGAATGGTATATACAGCCTGTTAGCTGCGGTAGAAAAGAAATACTTGTGGTATGCATCACATGGCTAGTTGGGATGGGTATCAAAACCAACCAGTCGTAAGTCATCAATAATGGAAGCGGATTTGGGCACATTATCGGGATCGATAAAGCACAGTACTGGCCGTGCCATACGTAATATCAATAATTTGGATCATTCAGTTCAGGTGCACAATTGGGATATGTAAAATAAAAACAACAAAAACATAAGGATTCACTAGAAACGCACATGTATGTTATTATATGAATTTATCTCTGTCCATGAACTGATAATGCAATATCGTAATTTGACATACAGTGACATAGATTCATCTCTGAGCATTTCTGTCCTAATTGAGTACCCCAGTAATGGGCAATCGCTGCAAAAAAGGTTAGTGCAAAGTAATTTCAATCAAGTACCATCACAGCCCTTCAATAGACGTTTACGATATCGTCACATGCGTATGAGACCGAGACAAAACAGCTATCGGCGGGGTCTTCGAAGACCGTGTGTATTTTGGAAGCACTTTCGATTGAGAAATGTATGATGGTCAGTTGTGGTACCCCGCAACGAAAACAAATCGGTTCAATGCTGCTGTTATTTGGACAGTCAAAATAAAATTGATGGGACGCACGCCGTCAGCCCTGAATTGGCCCCAAATGCACGTCAAAAAAGAAAAAAATCGTTGCCATGTTTTTGAGGCTTATCTTCAAGAGTGGAATAAGGGCTTCGGCATTTGATGTAGCTCATGTGATCTATTTTTATATCCTTCATCACAAGGGTAATTTTGCAATTCCGTTTGAAACACCTCTAAATATTTCACCGGAGGCCCCACACAACATACATATTCTTGGTCCGAATAATCATACAATTGTAACACTCCTTGGATGTTTGATATTTAAAATGGTATATATTGGACCCCATATACAGGGAATTTTTGGCACTTTTTTAAATACACTCAATTGAATTTGGTTCTCATTAGCACAGAATACAAAAAGTGTCGGCTGAAGCTCTTCTAGAGAAGAATTTGCTCTGAATATATTTTAGAGAAGACCTGCAGTAAAAAATATTTGCGTTCCCTTCTGTCGAAACCCTTTCTATTGTACCTACATATAGCAGGACTTTCAATTGAACATTTTCTATAAAAGGTTAACAAAACCTGGCGTATATTTGATATTTACAACAACTAAAACGACGTCATTACAATACAACTTTTTTGTATCGAATTTTCTCTTAACCTTTGTCTACATTTAGGTAGTAAATAAGAAATAATGTTCACAATTTATTGTTTCCAATTGACTATAGCTGCCTTTATTTACAAAATTGTAAAGAAACCGTCGTGAAAACGCCACAAATTTGACGCCATTTTCCATTATGGTTGTGTTAAAATCATTTGTCGACAATTTGTTTTACTTCCTCCCTAAAGCAAAGAAATAAAACAATGCCAACCCCTAGAATTAAATTCATGGTAAATTTGAAAACCCATTTCGACCAGACCCTGTTCTTGTTTGCCTTTGTCATTTCGTCCGAAAAGAAAAATACAAAAACGAAATCAACAAATCGGCATAGAAATCAAACTAAAATCACACTAACAACCTAGTGACCCTAATTATTTTTAGGTGGGACTAGTAGGTTTCCAACGTTTAGCACACAAAAGAAATGAAATAAATGACCCGAATTGAAATGCAACAATATTACAACCATTATTGAAGAGACTCAGCCAAACAACGTTCTGTAGAAGAGATTAAATCAGAAGGCAGATATACAAGATCTTCAGCCTAAAAGGCTTCATGGAAGAGCTTCAACCAGAAGAGCTTTAAAAGAAGAGATTAACCCTACTTACATTTACGGGACCGATGGCGTGGAAATTCTTTAATCAAAATTTGTTTGTTGAGAAATGCGCCTCAAAAACATAACCAGTAAGGAAAATTCAAAGGTCGGACGGGCCGACTATATGATACCCTTCACCACTTTGGGTACATACAAGAGATGCTCATATCTACAATATCATTTAGATAGTATAGACATAGCATCTTTGGAGGATCATTGAAATGGAATCGGACGAAATTAACTGCATGCTTTACATAGATATTATCATGCCAATCTGAAAAATTTAATGTCAATCATCGAGAAAAATATGTATAAGATCAATATATAAATGGACGTATTTCAGCGCGTGACATCCAACATTTGGTATGCACCAATACTCGACACAAAATCCGATACACGTTATTCTAGGTTCGATTGTGCACTAATTCGTCCTAAGCGGACAAACTTTAGTTACTTGGTAAATCGGATAAAGATATATATGGAAGCTATATCTAAACCTGAAACGTCTTCAATCCAATACGCTATGCAAAACAAAACTTCACGGCTCTTCATAAAATATTGAGAAAACGGACGGCAGTCTGCTAATGATATTAATTCAATGATAATATTGCATAAATATAAATGATTATTACTGGTGCTTGCAACTTGGACGCTGGAACATACCAGACATAAAATATTATTTATAAGGGTGTTGATAGCGCCTTCATCTTGTACTTTAATTTCAAATTGGCATTAATTAGCATAGTAATTATGGATTTTATATTCCATTACTCAAAGCGATAACAATAACCATTAAACAGATGTTACCATAAAGCCAGTACTACAAAATCTTTAAAATATCTTTACATCCGTTGCTACCATTTCTAGAGTTCTTTCAAATTTCCTGCATACAGAAAATTGAACAAAATGTAACTTCTTCGAGTTCTTCCTTAAGATGTGTACTGGTAACCTTATTATTTTTTTTGTCCACAAATTACTCATACTTGACTGTATGTAACATCTGCTCTTTATTAAGTAATTAAAATCCCCGCCTGCTATTTCTTTTTTCCTTTGCTTCATACTCTGTCATCATCATAATTCTCATCATTGTACTTAAAAACGAGCAAGAATTTTGGCTTTAAAAATTTGAAAGAGAAAAAAGTTATTGTTTAGCTTGCCACAAAAAAAAATCACAAAAAAAATGGAATTTCATAATGAAAATTTAACAGTAACAACAAAAACGAGGCCAGCAACATTAAGACAAATTTTTTACCAATAAATACAAGATTTTACTATGTAACATCCGCTGTAATGCATGATTTACAATATTTTTTGTTATTAAGTGCGTGTTTTGTGGAAAAGTAAGGGATGGAATATCAAGGCCGCTAAAATTTGGCATTTATCTCAGTTGTTTTCTGTTCAAAGAAAATGAAGACTTGTGAATGTTTAATGATGATGGTAATGATCTTCATATTGTTAAGGCGCGTCCATACATGCAGTTGTTGGAAAATTCCTAATCCTTATAGTCATTACACTAATTGTTGATTGCTTTCGTTGAAATTTTTGTACTTTAAGCGAACAAAAAACATAGTTCCCGCAAGGCCATGAATTGACATCTCCCAACACTGTAACTGATACCAAAACATATATACGTTTATCGAATGAACAATTACTAGCTGTACTTTAAGCGAACAAAAAACA
>NW_026887923.1:0-9243 GCF_032173495.1 Musca vetustissima | reverse complement strand
ATATGTACGCGTTTCGTTGTAAACTGTCCATATAAGGGTCCCCCGATTTCGATATTTTGAAGATTCCAGCCTCCTCTAATTTCATATTCTGAGTTCTTTATCAATTTTTGTTATTGACAAGGAAATTTAGTTATCGCCAAGCCTTTGCCGAGAAATTTTTCTGAATCAACGCTTACCGATAAGTCTCTTTTGGGAATGTTCCTCTAACATCGATTTATTGATTTTATTGTCGTTTACATTATAACTTATCGGTCCATGAGGAAAATAAAACAAAATTAACCAGGTTACCGCTATGGTCTTAATTCGGCGGAATTAAATGTTTCTTCATCAGCTCTTCTGTTGAGCTATTCACTTAATTCTGACCCTCTTAGGCATACTTCACTGCGGAATATGTATGACAACTAAGTTGAGGTTATTGCTGTTGTTGTTGTAGCTGTTGAGAAGAAGTGCAGCAGTCAACATTCAAAAAAATCAAGCTAAGTATCAAGCCAACAAAAATGAGAATGCGTTGGCAAAGCTGAAGCAGACCAAAAGAGGAGGTGAATTTAAACAAGCCGACAACATTCGTACTTAACAGAAAAACAGACAGATTTACTTACAAATTAAAGTAGGTTAAGATGCAACAACAACCACCAAGATAACAACAACTACTTGTCTTAAATGTAAGAAAGAAAGTCTGTGGTCGGATGGCCAAGAAACACAAACATTAACCACGGAGAATGCCAAGAGTAATTATAAGCCGAAAAGTTTGTGCGTGTGTGTGCGGAGGTTTTGTGGCAAAAAAGTTGCACTGAATTCATTAACTTTGGAGAGAAGAAAGGGGTAGTCTCTTCCAACTGTTTTTCGGTTTGAATAAAATCTTGCAGCAAATAAGGTAAAAGTTCAGTTGTCGATACCCGAATGCAATGCAACAAGGCAAAGGAGAAGGTAAGGTTCGGCAAAGCGAATTTATGTCAAGTCTTTATTTTTTCCTTTGCAGAGATGAGAAAGAGGTGACACAGTTTATGAACAATAAATCATACGAGATTTCCTCAAGGACTTCTAGGCCAACAGACGTGGATTTTTAAAGAATATTTTTCTAACGGACCTGTAGGCCACAAGGCGTGGATTTTTAAAGAATATTTCCTCAAGGACCTGTAGGCCACAAAGCGTGGATTTTTAAAGAATATTTCCAGAAGGACCTGTAGGCCACAAGGCGTGGACTTTTAAAGAATATTTCCAGAAGGACCTATAGGCCACAAGGCGTGGATTTTTAAAGAATATTTCCAGAAGGACCTGTAGGCCACAAGGCGTGGATTTTTAAAGAATATTTCCAGAAGGACCTGTAGGCCACAAGGCTTGGATTTTTAAAGAATATTTCCAGAAGGACCTGTAGGCCACAAGGCGTGGACTTTTAAAGAATATTTCCAGAAGGACCTGTAGGCCACAAGGCGTGGATTTTTAAAGAATATTTCCAGAAGGACCTGTAGGCCACAAGGCGTGGATTTTTAAAGAATATTTCCAGAAGGACCTGTAGGCCACAAGGCGTGGATTTTTAAAGAATATTTCCAGAAGGACCAGTAGGCCGCAAGGCGTGGATTTTTAAAGAATATTTCCAGAAGGACCTGTAGGCCACAAGGCGTGGATTTTTAATGAATATTTCCAGAAGGACCTGTAGGCCACAAGGCGTGGATTTTTAAAGAATATTTCCAGAAGGACCTGTAGGCCACAAGGCGTGGATTTTTAAAAAATATTTCCAGAAGGACCTGTAGGCCACAAGGCGTGGATTTTTAAAGAATATTTCCAGAAGGACCTGTAGGCCACAAGGCGTGGATTTTTAAAGAATATTTCCAGAAGGACCTGTAGGCCACAAGGCGTGGATTTTTAAAGAATATTTCCTAAAGGACCTGTAGGCATGGATTTTTTAAGAATATTTTCTAAAGGACCTGTAAGCCAAAATGCGTGGATTTTTAAAGAATATTTCCTAAAGGACCTGTAGGCATGGATTTTTTAAGAATATTTTCTAAAGGACCTGTAAGCCAAAATGCGTGGATTTTTAAAGAATATTTCCTCAAGGACCTGTAGGCCACAAGGCGTGGGTTTTTAAAGAATATTTCCTCAAGGACCTGTAGGCCACAAGGCGTGGATTTTTAAAGAATATTTCCTCAAGGACCTGCATAGCAAAAGGCGTGGATTTTTAAAGAATATTTCCTCAAGGACCTGTAGGCCACAAGGCGTGGATTTTTAAAGAATATTTCCTCAAGGACCTGACATACGAGGCGTGGAATTTTAATGAATATTCCCTCAAGGACCTGCAGAGCAAAAGGCGTGGATTTTTAAAGAATATTTCCTCAAGGACATGCATAGCAAAAGGCGTGGATTTTTAAAGAATATTTCCTCAAGGATTCGAAGACATAAAGGCGTGGATTTTTAAAGAATATTTCCTCAAGGATTTCTAGGCCATGAAAAAGGTGTGGATTTTTAAAGAATATTTCTTCAAGGATTTCTAGGCCAAGAAAAAGGCGTGGATTTTTAAAGAATATTTCCTCAAGGACATGCATAGCAAAAGGCGTGGATTTTTAAAGAATATTTCCTCAAGGACCTGTAGGCCACAAGGCGTGGATTTTTAAAGAATATTTCCTCAAGGACCTGTAGGCCACAAGGCGTGGATTTTTAAAGAATATTTCCTCAAGGACCTGTAGGCCACAAGGCGTGGATTTTTAAAGAATATTTCCTCAAGGACCTGTAGGCCACAAGGCGTGGATTTTTAAAGAATATTTCCTCAAGGACCTGTAGGCCACAAGGCGTGGATTTTTAAAGAATATTTCCTCAAGGACCTGTAGGCCACAAGGCGTGGATTTTTAAAGAATATTTCCTCAAGGACCTGTAGGCCACAAGGCGTGGATTTTTAACAAATATTTCCTCAAGGACCTGTAGGCCACAAGGCGTGGATTTTTAAAGAATATTTCCTCAAGGACCTGTAGGCCACAAGGCGTGGATTTTTAAAGAATATTTCCTCAAGGACCTGTAGGCCACAAGGCGTGGATTTTTAAAGAATATTTCCTCAAGGACCTGTAGGCCACAAGGCGTGGATTTTTAAAGAATATTTCCTCAAGGACCTGTAGGCCACAAAGCGTGGATTTTTAAAGAATATTTCCTCAAGGACCTGTAGGCCACAAGGCGTGGATTTTTAAAGAATATTTTCTAAAGGACCTGTAGGTCAAAAGGCGTGGATTTTTAAGGAATATTTTCTAAAGGACCTGTAGGCCAAAAGGGTTGGATTTTTAAAGAATATTTCCAGAAGGACCTGTAGGCCAAAATGCGTGGATTTTTAAAGAATATTTTCTAAAGGACCTGTAGGTCAAATGGCGTGGATTTTTAAAGAATATTTCCTCAAGGACCTGTAGGCCACAAGGCGTGGATTTTTAAAGAATATTTTCTAAAGGACCTGTAGGCCACAAGGCGTGGATTTTTAAGGAATATTTTCTAAAGGACCTGTAGGCCACAAGGCGTGGATTTTTAAAGAATATTTCCAGAAGGACCTGTATGCCACAAGGCGTGGATTTTTAAAGAATATTTCCAGAAGGACCTGTAGACCAAAATGCGTGGATTTTTAAAGAATATTTTCTAAAGGACCTGTAGGTCAAATGGCGTGGATTTTTTAAGAATATTTTCTGAAGGACCTGCATAGCAAAAGGCGTGGATTTTTAAAGAATATTTTCTGAAGGACCTGCATAGCAAAAGGCGTGGATTTTTAAAGAATATTTTCTGAAGGACCTGCATAGCAAAAGGCGTGGATTTTTAAGGAATATTTTCTGAAGGACCTGTAGGCTAAAAGGCGTGGATTTTTAAAGAATATTTACTGAAGGACCTGTAGACCAATAGGCGTGGATTTTTAAGGATGTTTTCTGAAGGACCTGTAGGCCACAAGGCTTGGATTTTTAAAGAATATTTCCAGAAGGACCTGTAGGCCATATTTCCAGAAGGACCTGTAGGCCACAAGGCGTGGATTTTTAAAGAATATTTCCAAAAGGACCTGTAGGCCACAAGGCGTGGATTTTTAAAAAATATTTCCAGAAGGACCTGTAGGCCACAAGGCGTGGATTTTTAAAGAATATTTTCTGAAGGACCTGTAGGCCAAAAGGCGTGGATTTTTAAAGAATATTTTCTGAAGGTTTTGAAGACCAAAAGGCGTGGATTTTTAAAGAATATTTTCTGAAGGACCTGTAGGCCACAAGGCGTGGGTTTTTAAAGAATATTTTCTGAAGGAAGGACCTGTAGGCCAAAATGCGTGGATTTTTAAAGAATATTTTCTAAAGGACCTGTAGGTCAAATGGCGTGGATTTTTAAAGAATATTTCCTCAAGGACCTGTAGGCCACAAGGCGTGGATTTTTAAGGAATATTTTCTAAAGGACCTGTACTCCACAAGGCGTGGATTTTTAAAGAATATTTCCAGAAGGACCTGTACGCCACAAGGCGTGGATTTTTAAAGAATATTTCCAGAAGGACCTGTAGGCCACAAGGCGTGGATTTTTTAAGAATATTTTCTGAAGGACCTGCATAGCAAAAGGCGTGGGTTTTTAAAGAATATTTTCTGAAGGACCTGTAGACCAACAGGCGTGGATTTTTAAGGATGTTTTCTGAAGGACCTGTAGGCCACAAGGCGTGGATTTTTAAAAAATATTTTTTAAAGGACCTGTAGGCCAAAAGTCGTGGATTTTTAAAGAATATTTCCAAAAGGACCTGTAGGCCACAAGGCGTGGATTTTTAACGAATATTTTCAGAAGGACCTGTAGGCCACAAGGCGTGGATTTTTAAAGAATATTTTCTGAAGGACCTGTAGACTAACAGGCGTGGATTTTTAAGGATGTTTTCTGAAGGACCTGTAGACTAACAGGCGTGGATTTTTAAGGATGTTTTCTGAAGGACCTGTAGGCCAACAGGCGTGGATTTTTAAGGATGTTTTCTGAAGGACCTGTAGGCCACAAGGCGTGGATTTTTAAAAAATATTTTTTAAAGGACCTGTAGGCCAAAAGTCGTGGATTTTTAAAGAATATTTTCAGAAGGACCTGTAGGCCACAAGGCGTGGATTTTTAAAGAATATTTTCAGAAGGTTTTGAAGACCAAAAGGTGTGGATTTTTAAAGAATATTTTCTGAAGGACCTGTAGGCCACAAGGCGTGGATTTTTACAGAATATTTTCTGAAGGACCTGTAGGCCACAAGGCGTGGATTTTTACAGAATATTTTCTGAAGGACCTGTAGACCAACAGGCGTGGATTTTTAAGGATGTTTTCTGAAGGACCTGTAGGCCACAAGGCGTGGATTTTTAAAAAATATTTTTTAAAGGACCTGTAGGCCACAAGGCGTGGATTTTTAAAGAATATTTTCTGAAGGACCTGTAGACCAACAGGCGTGGATTTTTAAGGATGTTTTCTGAAGGACCTGTAGGCCACAAGGCGTGGATTTTTAAAAAATATTTTTTAAAGGACCTGTAGGCCAAAAGGCGTGGCTTTTTAAAGAATATTTCCAGAAGGACCTGTAGGCCACTAGGCGTGGATTTTTAAAGAATATTTTCTGAAGGACCTGTAGACCAACAGGCGTGGATTTTTAAGGATGTTTTCTGAAGGACCTGTAGGCCACAAGGCGTGGATTTTTAAAGAATATTTTCTGAAGGACCTGTAGACTAACAGGCGTGGATTTTTAAGGATGTTTTCTGAAGGACCTGTAGACTAACAGGCGTGGATTTTTAAGGATGTTTTCTGAAGGACCTGTAGGCCACAAGGCGTGGATTTTTAAAGAATATTTTCTGAAGGACCTGCATAGCAAAATGCGTGGAGTTTTAAAGAATATTTTCTAAAGGACCTGTAGACCAAAAGGCGTGGATTTTTAAAGAATATTTCCTCAAGGACTTCTAGCCCAAATGGCGTGGATTTTTAAAGAATATTTCCTCAAGGACTTCTAGCCCAAATGGCGTGGATTTTTAAAGAATATTTCCTCAAGGACTTCTAGCCCAAATGGCGTGGATTTTTAAAGAATATTTTCTGAAGTACCTGTAGGCCAAAAGGCGTGGATTTTAAGGAATATTTTCTGAAGGACCTGTAGGCCGAAAGGTGTGGATTTTTAAAGAATATTTTCTGAAGGACTTCTAGGCAAAAAGGTGTGGATTTTTAAAGAATATTTTCTGAAGGATCTATAGGCCACAAGGCGTGCATTTCTAAAGAATATTTTCTGAAGGACCTGCATAGCAAAAGGCGTGGATTTCTAAAGAATATTTTCTGAAGGACCTGCTTAGCAAAAGGCGTGGATTTTTAAAGAATATTTTCTGAAGGACCTGCTTAGCAAAAGGCGTGGATTTCTAAAGAATATTTTCTGAAGGACCTACATAGCAAAAGGCGTGGATTTTTAAAGAATATTTTCTGAAGTACCTGCATAGCAAAAGGCGTGGATTTGTAAAGAATATTTTCTGAAGTACCTGCATAGCAAAAGGCGTGGATTTTTAGAGAATATTTTCTGAAGGACCGGCATAGCAAAAGGCTTGGATTTTTAAAGAATATTTTCTAAAGGACCTGTTGGCCAAAAGGCGTGGATTTTTAAAGAATATTTTCTAAAGGACCTGTAGGCCAAAAGGTGTGGATTTTTAAAGAATATTTTCTAAAGGACCTGTAGGCCAAAAGGTGTGGATTGTTAAAGAATATTTCAAGAAGGACCTGTAGGCCAAAAGGCGTGGATTTTTCAAGAATATTTTCTAAAGGACCTGTAGACCAAAAGGCGTGGATTTTTAAAGAATTTTTTCTAAAGGACCTGTAGGCCAAAAGGCGTGGATTTTTAAAAAATATTTTCTGAAGGACCTGTAGGCCAAAAGGCGTGGGTTTTTAAAGAATATTTTCTAAAGGATCTGTAGGCCAAAAGGCGTGGATTTTCAAAGAATATTTTCTGAAGGACCTGTAGGCCAAAAGGCGTGGATTTTTAAAGAATATTTCCAGAAGGACCTGTAGGCCACAAGGCGTGGATTTTTAAAAAATATTTTCTAAAGGACCTGTAGGCCAAAAGGCGTGGATTTTTAAAGAATATTTCCTCAAGGACTTCTAGGCAAAAAGGTGTGGATTTTTAAATAATATTTCCTCAAGGACTTCTAGACGTGGATGGTAATAATTTGTCCCACTGTTCGTATTCCGCAGATGATAATAATAATAACAACAATAACAGGCCGTTTTAGAAGTGAAGTGAAATAAATTCTCAAAATGTTTCAGTTTTTTTTCTGCGGCATTATTTTTATATGATCTACTTGTTATTGTTGCATTGCTGTTGTTGTTGTGTTTAAAGAGTTTTTATTGAGTTTTGAGATGTGTTATTGTTTTTCCCCCACTTTGCACAAAACTTAACTTTGTTGCCACTTTTTTGTGTGTGTGTTGGGGGAAATAAATGTTCCTGATGAAGATCAAAAACCTTAAACAAGCTGAAATTTTGTGAAACCGAAAAAACAGTAACGGCGTTAAATCGTAACGACAATCCGCACAGCTTGCTTAAGAGGTTTCATCGACTCGTTTTTTTGTTTTGTTGGGGGAGCAGAAAGTATCCTTTTTGTACGAACGCATTAATTTGTGTTTGTGTGTGTCTGTTGGCAGCGGTATCATCGATATTGCCGATATAAGTGCGCGTATAAGTGAACGTGGTTTTTGCTTCCGGCCACAGACCAAAGAGATTTGTATCTCTTGCTGTGCTGCGATTTTGTTGTTGTTTTTATTTTGCTGAAGAAACAAAAAGCAAACCAAAAAAAGTTACTTCGTAATATCTTTTTGAGTTATAAGTATTTATGCACATTCATCCATCCATCCATCCAACGAGGAAGACAAGATTCGGCTTTACCATTGAACCAGCCAGCCAGCCAGTCATCCATTCATATGTATTTATGCACGTAGTTTTATACAGACGTGTTTATTTCTTCGGTTTCTCTCTTTTTCTCTCGTTTTTGTTTGCTCCTCATTTCAAATATTTTTTGTAGTAATTTTTTTTGCGGACGAATTGTTTGAATTGCGGCATAATTATACAACACCCTACATGATAATTGGCAGATTTTTTTTTTGTGTGCCACACAAAAAATTAAAGACAATTAAAAAAAATTGTGGTTAAAGGGTTAGACGAATAAGGGGATACCCTAACCTAAGAACATTTTCTTTAAAAATCCACGCCTTTTGGTCATTGGACCCTTCTGGAAATAATTAAAAAAACCCTTTAAGGAACTCGTTTTTAAAAATCCACGCCTTTTGATATGCAGGTCCTTAAGAAATCTTCTTTAAAAATCCACGCCTTTTGCTATGCAGGTCCTTTAAGAAATCTTCTTTAAAAATCCACGTCTTTTGGTCTTTGAACCCTTCAGGAACTCTACTTTAAAAATCCAAGTCTTTTGGTCTTTGAACCCTTCAGGAACTCTATTTTAAAAATCCACGTCTTTTGGTCTTTGAACCCTTCAGGATCTCTTTTTGAAAAATCCACGTCTTGTGGCCTACAGGTCTTTCTGGAAATATTCTTTAAAAATCCACGCCTTTTGATATGCAGGTCCTTGAGAAAATATTCTTTAAAAATCCACGCCTTTTGATATGCAGGTCCTTTTGAAAATATTCTTTAAAAATCCATGCCTTGTGGCCTACAGGTCCTTTTGGAAATATTCTTTAAAAATCCATGCCTTGTGGCCTACAGGTCCTTTTGGAAATATTCTTTAAAAATCCATGCCTTGTGGCCTACAGGTCCTTTTGGAAATATTCTTTAAAAATCCACGCCTTGTGGCCTACAGGTCCTTCTTGAAATATTCTTTAAAAATCCACGCCTTGTGGCCTACAGGTCCTTCTGGAAATATTCTTTAAAAATCCACGCCTTGTGGCCTACAGGTCCTTGTGGAAATATTCTTTAAAAATCCACGCCTTGTGGCCTACAGGTCCTTCTGGAAATATTCTTTAAAAATCCACGCCTTGTGGCCTACAGGTCCTTCTTGAAATATTCTTTAAAAATCCACGCCTTGTGGCCTACAGGTCCTTCTAGAAATATTCTTTAAAAATCCACGCCTTGTGGCCTACAGATCCTTGAGAAAATAGTCTTTAAAAATCCACTCCTTGTGGCCTACAGGTCCTTCTAGAAATAGTCTATAAAAATCCACGTTTTTTGGCCTACAGGTCCTTCTAGAAATAGTCTATAAAAATCCACGTCTTTTGGCCTACAGGTCCTTCTTAAAATATTCTTTAAAAATCCACGCCTTTTGGCCTACAGG
>NW_026887922.1:0-9260 GCF_032173495.1 Musca vetustissima | reverse complement strand
TGTTGTAACTACATGAAATGCCTGCCTTACTCGCCCTCCCTCCCTCCGCAACCCTGAGAGTAAGGGATAACCGAGCATTCCTACATTACAAATGAGGATGTACAAATAAATGGAAAAATATCCTTGTGGCAAAATTGAAAAAAGCCTAGAAGGACAAAAAATAAAAATCACATGAAAACAACTGGGCAGAACAAACCATGCATATCCTTAGGATGTCCAGTCCCGAAACTATTACCACTTGAGATTTTCTTTTAACTTCCTCTCCAAGGAGAACAAATAGACAGGTGGTTATGATCATTATCCTTTTGGATGTAAAGATGATTTTTATTAAATTCAATTGGATGGGATATTATGCTGTTGGTATTTTTTTGCTTTGCCAGCATTTTTAGCCGACATTTAATCGTTGCGACAGCGTTGCTCATTTCCTTATTTATTTGATGGAAATTGAATATTTTCACTTTTACTATTCAATATCCTTTGTCAATGACGATGATGATGACGATGATGTACATTCATAGTTTGTGTATTGACAAGGAGTGAGGTAGAGCGAGAGTGTGGAGGGGAAAGTAAATAGTTTTCACCTAAATGAAAATGTAAATGTCCTTTAAATGGT
The DNA here is from genome assembly GCF_032173495.1 of Musca vetustissima. Taxonomy (NCBI): domain Eukaryota; kingdom Metazoa; phylum Arthropoda; class Insecta; order Diptera; family Muscidae; genus Musca; species Musca vetustissima. The sequence goes on along the minus strand of NW_026887922.1, from coordinate 8,647 downwards.
CATGGGAAATGTAAATAGAAATTGGAGATAATTGAATTTATAAGTAGCTGGCTTCTATTTGCTGCAGGTTGGGCAAAAACTTAAAATATACCTACTGATATACAGACATACATATGTATCGTATGTATGTACAGGTGTGTGAGATAAAATTGCAATTGGTTGATTTTGTCCATTAAAAATGTCCTTGTGTGGTATATATTTTTTTAATCAAACATATTGAACGTTAAGGGTGTGACAGATGGAAAGAGAAAGGGAGGTATGTTGGTCAAGGATTTAACCTACATTAATTGGAAATTTTGGGGTAGTTAATTAAAGGTACAATCAATAGTGTAGTGTATAAAATTTAATGAAAAGGTATTATAAAACAAATATGTACAATGTAATCAGACGTAGCGACTGTATGTCGCAAGCAAAAAATAGGTATATATAAATTTTAAAGGAAATTATTTTTCTTTATCAAATTTTCTTAAAAAATCGGTAAGGAATAGAGCAAGATCGGAAGGGTCTGCTATATGGATTTGGTGGATTCTTGACATGAAATTGTAGGAAATTATATGTGATCTATATCTTCAAAATTTACAAATTTTGTGCTCAATTAGCATGAGATCGTTAAATGAGGTGCTATGCCTAATTCAGAACCGATATAGCTTAATTTTGAATCTAACCTAAAATACCGAAAAATACCTTAGAATTCCATACTTTGGTGTATGGTATAAACTTAACATTTCGAGTACAGAACATCCCCCACACTATTTTGTAATATAGGAACAATCCCAAAACGCGGAAAAAATAATTTACAAATTTTAATATAAAAAGACCCCAACAAATATTAATAATATTTTGGAGGGAGATTTGTTATCATATACGACTACAAAATACCAAACTACAACATATTAAGTACCGAAAATTCGGGGTTACCAGTTTACATCCATTCAGTTTTTCCACATAATTTCAATATTGAGCATTGTTTTTTTTTTTTGGAAATTCATTTTAACACGCGACCAAAGATTAATGAATTGCTGTCATAATGTCATATTTTGTTATCTCCTTTACAGTTTGCCGACAAACAACAAATAATAAAATATCATTGTGAAAGAAGAAAACAAATGAGATGAACAAACTTTGGGATTTAAAGGATATTAAAGTGAAGCATATCGCCATAAAATACCGAAAATGTTGTTGGGGGCATATCTAAGAATAGACTCACATTGAAAAAACTTGTCATCTAATATGAACCCATAATGTAAAATATAATTAATTCTACAAAATACTGAAAATCGTAAGATATAGTTTGGCTATGCTAATATTGTTTAATATTACCATAACCAAAAAATTTTGCACAGCTCACTATGGACCAGAAAACTATTTTTTTTCTAAAAGTCCATTTCAGGTAGATAGGAAAAATGTTTAGGGGGGAGGGGGGCACCTTTGAACGTGGGGCACCTTTGAACAGCGCTCATAAAATTACGGTTTAAAATTTTTCCGACCCGTAACCAAATTTTTTATGTGCCAATTTTGTTCTTTATCTGCGTAAGCCATTTTGGCTAGCTTTTTCAGTTGTCGACAAAATTTACATGAGTGACTATGTTTTCGCACTGCAATTGTAAACTTTTAATTTTTTGGTTGTAAGGGCCCAAGAAGAATTCAGCGATAGTTTTCTTTCGATAAACAATTTTTTTGCGTTCCAACAATCATTTCAAACATATCTAATGTATTTTCTTTCATATATATGTACTACAAAAAAAGTTATTATAAATTTCCGTAAAATACCACAGGTGGGGCACTTTTGAACATACCCAGTAAACTCCAGTAAAAAACGGAGTTTTTGGCTTCGATTTCTAAAAAATTTCAAATGGGCTAATAAGATTACGAAATTAGCTGTATTTTGCACCATATAAATTTTTGTTTTTATGTCATTTTATGTTCTAATAAATTTTCATCAGAACTATTTAATTATCGAACATTTTTATACCCTTCCGTCCGTCTGTCCGTCTGTCCGTCTGTCTGTCCATGTTAAATTGTAAACAAAGTACAGGTCGCATTTATGATCCGAATTGGATGAAATTTGGCATAGGTCACTTTTTCGGCCCAAGGACGAACCCTATTGAAATTGGGAAAAATCGGTTCAGATTAGATATAGCTCCCATATATATATTTAACCGATTTAAAGTAAACGGTCCCTAGATATCTTTCGATTTGCACGAAATTTGGTACAGCCTAATCATTTAGATCTAGAATGATGTCTGCCAAGTTCCGTAAAAATCGGTCCAGATTTAGATATAGCTCCCATATATAGTTTCGTCCGATTTCATGTAAATGGTGCCCCAAAGTCCCTAGATATCCTTCGATTTGCACGAAATTTGGCATAACGTACTGAATTGAGCCTACAATGATACCTGCCAAGTTTCATGAAAATCGGTCCTGATTTAGATATAGCTCCCATATATAGTTTCGTCCGATTTCTTGTAAATGGTGCCCCAAAGTCCCTATAAATCCTTCGATTTGCACGAAATTTGGTACAGCCTAATGATTTAGGTCTAGAATGATGTCTGCCAAGTTTCGTGAAAATCGGTCTAGATTTAGATATAGCTCCCATATATAGTTTCGTCCGATCTCATGTAAATGGTGCCCCAAAGTCCCTAGATATCCTTCGATTTGCACGAAATTTGGCATTACGTACTGAATTAAGCCTAGAATGATGTCTGCCAAGTTTCGTGAAAATCGGTCCAGATTTAGATATAGCTCCCATATATAGTTTCGTCCGATTTCATGTAAATGGTGCACCAAAGTCGCTATATATCTTTCGATTTGCACGAAATTTGGCATAACGTACTCAATTGAGCCTTGAATGATGCCTGCCAAGTTTCATGAAAATCGATATAGATATAGCTCCCATATATAGTTTCGTCCGATTTCATGTAAATGGTGCCCCAAGGTCCCTAGATATCCTTCGATTTGCACGAAATTTGGCATAACGTACTGAATTGAGCCTACAATGATACCTGCCAAGTTTCATGAAAATCGGTCCTGATTTAGATATAGCTCCCATATATAGTTTCGTCCGATTTCATGTAAATGGTGCCCCAAAGTCCCTATAAATCCTTCGATTTGCACGAAATTTGGTACAGCCTAATGATTTAGGTCTAGAATGATGTCTGCTAAGTTTCGTGAAAATCGGTCCGGATTTAGATATAGCTCCCATATATAGTTTCGTCCGATTTCATGTAAATGGTGCCCCAAGGTCCCTAGATATCCTTCGATTTATATAGTTCCTTCCGATTTCATGTAAATGGTGCCCCAAAGTCCCTAGATATCCTTCGATTTGCACGAAATTTGGTACAGCCTAATCATTTAGGTCTAGAATGATGTCTGCCAAGTTTCGTGAAAATCGGTCCAGATTTAGATATAGCTCCCATATATAGTTTCTTCCGATTTCATGTAAATGGTGCCCCAAAGTCCCTAGATATCCTTCGATTTGCACGAAATGTGGCATAACGTACTGAATTGAGCCTAGAGAAAATCAGTCCAGATTTAGATATAGATCCCATATATAGTTCCTTCCGATTTCATGTAAATGGTGCCCCAAAGTCCCTAGATAACCTTCGATTTTCACGAAATTTGGTACAGCCTAATCATTTAGGTCTAGAATGATGTCTGCCAAGTTTCGTGAAAATCGTTCCGGATTTAGATATAGCTCCCATATATAGTTTCGTCCGATTTCATGTAAATGGTGCCCCAAGGTCCCTAGATATCCTTCGATTTGCACGAAATTTGGCATAACGTACTGAATTGAGCCTACAATGATACCTGCCAAGTTTCATGAAAATCGGTCCTGATTTAGATATAGCTCCCATATATAGTTTCGTCCGATTTCATGTAAATGGTGCCCCAAAGTCCCTATAAATCCTTCGATTTGCACGAAATTTGGTACAGCCTAATGATTTAGGTCTAGAATAATGTCTGCTAAGTTTCGTGAAAATCGGTCCGGATTTAGATATAGCTCCCATATATAGTTTCGTCCGATTTCATGTAAATGGTGCCCCAAGGTCCCTAGATATCCTTCGATTTGCACGAAATGTGGCATAACGTACTGAATTGAGCCTAGAGAAAATCAAAATCGTCCAGATTTAGATATAGATCCCATATATAGTTCCTTCCGATTTCATGTAAATGGTGCCCCAAAGTCCCTAGATATCCTTCGATTTGCACGAAATTTGGTACAGCCTAATCATTTAGGTCTAGAATGATGTCTGCCAAGTTTCGTGAAAATCGGTCCAGATTTAGATATAGCTCCCATATATAGTTTCTTCCGATTTCATGTAAATGGTGCCCCAAGGTCCCTAGATATCCTTCGATTTGCATGAAATTTGGCATAACGTACTTAATTGAGCCTAGAATGATGTCTGCCAAGTTTCATGAAAATCGGTCCTGATTTAGATATAGCTCCCATATATAGTTTCGTCCGATTTCATGTAAATGGTGCACCAAAGTCGCTATATATCTTTCGATTTGCACGAAATTTGGCATAACGTACTGAATTGAGCCTTGAATGATGCCTGCCAAGTTTTATGAAAATCGGTCCAGATTTAGATATAGCTCCTATATATAGTCTCGTCCGATTTCATGTAAATGGTGCACCAAAGTCGCATAACGTACTGAATTAGTGGCATAACGTACTGAATTAAGCCTAGAGTGATGTCTGCCAAGATTCAAGAAAATCGGTCCAGATTTAGATATAGCTCCCATATACAGTTTCGTCCGATTTCATGTAAATGGTGCCCAAAGTCCCTATATATCCTTCGATTTGCAGGAAATTTGGCATATCGTACTTAATTGAGCCTAGAAGTACGTTATTGCCAAGTTTTATGAAAATCGGTCCTGATTTAGATATAGCTCCCATATAATGTTTCGTGCGTTTTCTAGAAGTACAGACATAGCCCAACGGATGACCTATTTATTTTTGTTTGAAATCGATTTACATACTTTATGGATAGCTCTAGGTAGTCTCACATTTAGATAAATATCACATATTATATTTCATCCAATTTCATGTTAATAGTCCTGTTTAATATACCAATAGTGGTGAAGGGTATCATATAGTCGGCCCCGTCCGACTTTACTACTTTCCTTACTGGTTGTATATATATTTTTAATAAATAAATTCATTTCTGATATATATGAATACAATACATATATATTTGAACATAAACACAGTTAATAACCATGCCGTTCAAAAATACCTAGCTTTGTTCAAAGGTGCCCCCCTGGGAGGGCAGTTTTGAACACTTTGACTTCGTCCATTAAAACTGTAATAAAATATGTTTATCAAGCTTGAAGTATGTCATATGTACATTCATTTTAAAGGTTACATATGTACCTCTTAGTTAAAACTTTTAAGAAACCAAAAATTATAACATAAAAAATTTTATGAGGCTTGAAAAAAAAAGTGTTCAAAGGTGCCCCCTCTCCCCTATATGTTTCCAATCTGGAGACTTTTAGCTTTAAACCTGTTTTTGTGGGTAGCGTTTTATAAATAACATGATATCAAAATCGAAATTTCAAATGTTTGTGAATATACTTCATATTTGAAAAATGTTATATGTGTCAATATATTGACGTGACATGATTTATAATTTTAAGATAATCATCAAAAAATTCGTATTAAAAACTCATCAGTATGATTTTTGCCCAAAAAAAAATGAGATTCAGTTGTGGTTAGAGCGCCAATTTACGCCTTCATATGATCTATGTTCAGAATTTTTCGACCGTTCATAAACTTAAGAATTATTGTCGATAATATTAAAATAGCCGTTAATAATCGCATGAAAAAAATTAATAAACCTGCAAGGAAAGTTCAAGAGATGCTAATATATACAATATTTTGTAGATAGAACAGACATATAATCTTTAGAAGACCATTGAAATGGAATGGGGCGAAACTAAAAAACCCATGCACATACCATTCGGAAATCTATGCAAAATTGTATGTCAATTGGATTCTTTTGTGTTCCATTTGTATGAAATCGAGCAAAATAATGTATGTGAAGCTATATGTAAATCTGTATGCTGCAGCACAGAACGCTGTCCACAATTTTATCTCGTGTATATGTGCAAAATCTTGACTTAATCGGACAAATACTGGGAGTTTAGTATATCTAAATCTGATCCGATTTTCTTCAATTTCAATAGGGTTCGTCCTTGAGCCAATTAAGTGACCTGTACGAAATTTCATCAAAATCGGATGATAAATGCGACCTGTACTTTGCTCACAAAAATACATGGACGGATGGACGGACGAACAGACATGGACATGCATAAATCGACTCAGAAAATGATTCTATGCATATTCTCAAAAGGAACCATGGGTCCATCTCGATTCCTTTTTGTCTGTTACAAACATATGCACAAAGACATAATACCGTGTACCACAGAGTGGTGAAGGGTATAAAAATATTTAAATTGACTTTTACTAAAATAAAATGGGAAGATATTAGTCTCACACTCATCCAAAGCCCCTATGTAACAATAACCCTAAATGACTATCCTTTCGGGATTTTGTAACTTTTTTCGGGTTAACTGTAATTTAGTATTTTAATTAGCATTGGGTGTGAAATCTTCGCATCAAAAACTATTAATATTGACTTATGTTTCGGCGCACGCCCGAAATAAACAGACTCCCTATATTTGGTATTTTGAAGATGTTGAACACATTTTCCAACAAAATCGACTGCATATCAACTTTAACAAAGTTATGTTATAGTTGTTTTCTCTTAATACATAAACCAACGATTTCATGCTATTTATACCCTTCACCACACTGTATTATGTCTTTGTGCATATGTTTGTAACAGGCAAAAGAAATCGAAATAGACACATGTTTCCTTTTGAGAATTTATTTTTATTTATTCATGTCTGTCCATATATTTTTGTCAATAAAGTGCTGGTGGCATTTATGATCCGAATTAGATGAAATCTGGCATTAGATGAAATCTGGCATCTATTAAAATTGGAGAAAATCGGTTCAGATTTGGATAGAGCTCCCATATATAATTTCGTCCGATTTTAGGTGAATGGAGCACCCTACTACAAATATTTGTCCGATTGAGACCAAATTTTGTACAGAGTACTAAAAAAGGTCCAGATTGCTGTATGCGAAGTTGAAATTTAGATATAGCTCCCATATATAGTTTCGTCCGATTTTATGTAAATGGAGCACCAAATAGTGAAATTTAGGCCAATTGGCACAAAATTTTCTACAGCGTACTGAATTAAGTCCAAATTTATGAACGCAAAGTTTGGTTTAAATCGGTTCATATTTAGATATAGCTCCCATATATATTTTTGTCCGATGTAATGTAAATTGTGCAACAAAGTCCCTATATATATTCCAATTTGTACGGAATTTGCACAGCGTTCTCCAATCTACAGACAATCAGGTTGCTGAATTGGGGTATAGAACCTTTAACAACCCGATGATAACAAAAAATATCAATTTAGAGCGATTTTAGTTAAAGTCGTCCTAAACACCTAAAATGCCGAATAATAAGGGGTTTACTTTGAATCTTGGACCAATACTGATAATTTTTGAAGATTCGAAGATTTTCTACCCAATGAGAATAGACGAAGGGAAAAAAGTGAAACCAATTCAGTTGAAAACGTTCCTAAGACCCCTAAAATAGTGATTATTGGGATGTTCTGTTATGTGGAGAACATAAAAAACGTGAAGTAAAATATCGCATGTTCAATACCAACGTTCTATCACAAAAGTTTTTTTTTTTATATTTACTCACGAAAAACATTAATTATAAATATATACTATTTTCGTCTTTTTTTAAATTCATTGATACTACGATCTCCCATTTACTGTAATAAAACCTTAAAAATTTCAAGCTCCTCTGGAATTTCTCGGAAAGGATTAAACAAAATTAAAATTACCAAAAAAAAGCGAACATACTGACAAACATATAATAATTTTTATTATTCTGCTCTTTTTAACCGTCCAACCAGCCATGCAACAAAGTAATTAATTTGTATGATTCGCACCATGTCATGCCATGACATATTGGTGGCGGGGGAGCAGCAGAATTCTCGTTTCAATGCCCAAAATAAAAAGAGAGGTTATTTTGATGCACCGACACAATAATGGCAATTCTGTTGAATCCATCAACTTTTGACTGACAAGAGCGGTTATTGACTGAGATTGAGCTTTAATATTTGGTTGTACTTTTTTTTTTGTTAAATGTGAATTTCGGTCATTATTAATATTATTGCAAAGTAGGTACAAATGTACATAAAAACCATTTGTATGTTGTGAATAATTATTTTGTGCTGGTCATTAATTTTTTGGGGGGCTGTCATTTCTCAGTAATTTTTATTTGTTGGCTAACAATTATAAATTGTTTGTTTTGTTTTGGCCAACATTTCAATTCGTTATTGAAGTTTTGTAGATGCAAATGTTTATGGTTGGGTTATTTTATAGAAATTTGCCAAAAATGTGGATAATAATTTCAAACATGAATCGACATTGTTTCTATGTTCTAAACATTCGCATTGAATTAATAATAAGTAAATAATACATTAAATAATTATATCATTTATGTACAAAATTCTTTAAATTCTGGAAACAAATTTGAACAATTGTATCATG
>NW_026887921.1:0-9232 GCF_032173495.1 Musca vetustissima | reverse complement strand
GGGCCAATGAAGACCCCTATTGGGAAAGATCGATAAAATTTAGGGGATGAAATGGACCAAATACTAAATTTTTGTCGGTTTTTCTGGTAGCTCCAGAGGCCGAAATTATGGCCCAAACATCGTGAAATTTTCCATGGAGAAGGGGATCAGGCCAAAGAATAAGCATTCCAGTTTTCATAAAGATCGGTCAATATTTAGCGGGTCAAATGGACCCTGACTTTTGTGTGAAAAATGACAAAATTTGTATAGCGTATATATTTACCCCTAAAGGACATAGACCCGAGAAGTTTATATTATATCCAAGAGGAGTGGTTGACATTTAAATTAATACCAATTATATTGTTGTATGTGCTCGGATGTGGGAGTTACACCTAAATATTTACAGGTATCTCCGTATTCGTATATTATTTAGTAACCCGTTATAACTCTAGAGAACGGAACTATTGCGCTGATCGCTTAATTTTTTGTGTTATTTTCGAGTCGATCTATAGACCACAAATGAAAGCCGAACATCACAACACAACCCACGGTGAAGGACAATAGCTGTACTGAATATTCATAATATTCGGAAAATATGTCAATGTGAGGAAGAGGTGCTGTTTACCTCTAATCGGGCAAGAGGGTGCAAATATCACGTAATATTGCCCAGGCTCGGAATAAACATCCACAGAAAATTTGACTTCCGTGGTAGTTGTGTAGGGTAACGTATGGTCGGCCCCGTCCGACTTTACTGCTTCGCTCACTGGTTATACCCTTCACCACACTGTGGTACAGGGTATTATGTCTTTGTGCATATGTTTGTAACAGGCAAAAATAATCGAGATAGACCCATGGTTCCTTTTGAGAATATGCATAGAATCACTTTCTGAGTCGATTTACGCATGTCCGTCTGTCCGTCCGTCCGTCTGTCCATGTTAAATTGTAAACAAAGTACAGGTCGCATTTATGATCCGAATTGGATGAAATTTGGCATAGGTCACTTATTTGGCCCAAGGACGAACCCTATTGAAATTGGGAAAAATCGGTTCAGATTTAGATATAGCTCCCATATATATATTTAACCGATTTAATGTAAACAGTCCCTATATAACTTTCGATTTGCACGAAATTTAGTACAGCCTAGAATGATGTCTGCCAAGTTTCGTGAAAATCGGTCCAGATTTAGATATAGCTCCCATATATAGTTTCGTCCGATTTCATGTAAATGGTGCCCCAAAGTCCCTATATATCTTTTGATTTGCACGAAATTTGGCATAACGTACTGAATTAAGCCTAGAGTGATGTCTGCCAAGTTTCGTGAAAATCGGTCCAGATTTAGATATAGCTCCCATATATAGTTTCGTCCGATTTCATGTAAATGGTGCCCCAAAGTCTCTATATATCTTTCGATTTGCAAGAAATTTGGCATAACGTACTGAATTGAGTCTAGAATGGTGTCTGCCCAGTTTCAAGAAAATCGGTCCAGATTTAGATATAGCTCCCATATATAGTTTCGTCCGATTTCATGTAAATGGTGCCCCAAAGTCCCTATATATCCTTCGATTTGCACGAAATTTGGCATAACGTACTTAATTGGGCCTAGAATGATGTCTGCCAAGTTTCATGAAAATCGGTCCCGATTTAGATATAGCTCACATATATAGTTTCGTCCGATTTAATGTAAATGGGGCCCCAAAGTCCCTATATATCTTTCGATTAGGACGAAATTTGGTACAACCTAATCATTTAGGTCTAGAATGATGTCTGCCAAGCTCCGTGAAAATCGGTCAAGATTTAGATATAGCTACCATATATAGTTTCGTCCGATTTCATGTAAATTCTGACCAAAATCCATATATATCTTTCGATTTGCACGAAATTTGGCATAACGTACTGAATTGAACCTAGAGTTATGTCTGCCAAGTTTCGTGAAAATCAGTCCAGATTTAGATATAGCTCCCATATATAGTTTCGTCCGATTTCATGTAAATTGTGCACCAACATCCATATATATCTTTCGATTTGCCCGAAATTTTGCACAACGTACTGAATTGAGCCTAGAGTGATGTCTGCCAAGTTTCGATAAAATCGGTCCAGATTTAGATATAGCTCCCATATATAGTTTCGTCCGATTTCATGTAAATTGTGCACCAACATCCATATATATCTTTCGATTTGCACGAAATTTGGCATAACGTACTGAATTGAGCCTAGAGTGATGTCTGCCTTGTTTCGTGAAAATCGGTCCAGATTTAGATATAGCTCCATTTTATTATAGATTGATTTTATGTAATTGACGCACCAAGGAACCAATAGGAACAAAACGTTCTAAAGTTAGTATAACCTAACCTGTGACAAGTTTGTTTGAAATCGCTTAATATGTGGATATAGCTTACATATATTTTTTCGCCCGATATCAAGCAAATTGGGCATCATACTCCTCATGTTAGTCAGATTGACATCAAATTTTGCACAACGTACAAAATTGAGCATAGAATTACGTAGTTGCGTTTTCTAGAAGTACAGACATAGTCAACCGGATGACCTATTTATATTTGTTTGAAGTCGATTCTAGGTAGATTCACATTTAGATAAATATCACATATTTTATTTCATCCAATTTCATGTTAATAGTCCTGTTTAATGTACCCATAGTGGTGAAGGGTATCCTAGAGTCGGCCCCGTCCGACTTTACTACTTTCCTTACTGGTTTTTAATTTTAATTTATTTGGATATTTAATTTATTGGAAATTTTAATTTTATAGGATATATGTTCGATTTTTATACCCTTCACTACACTGTGGTACCGGGTATTATGTCTTTGTGCATATGTTTGTAACAGGCAAAAGGAAACGAGATAGACACATTGTTCCTTTTGAGAATATGCATAGAATCATTTTCTGAGTCGATTTACGAACGTCCGTCTGTCCTTCCGTCCGTCTGTCCATGTTACATTGTAAACAATGTACAGGTCGCATTTATGATCCGAATTGGATGAAATTTGGCATAGGTCACTTATTTGGCCCAAGGACGAACCCTATTGAAATTGAGACAAATCGGTTAAGATTAAGATATAGCTCCCATATATATATATATATATATTCGTCCTATTTAAGGTAAATGGTGTACCAAAGTCCCTATATATCTTTCGATTTGCACGAAGTTTGGCACAGCGTACTTAATTAATCCTAGAATGATGTGTGCTAAATTTCATGAAAATCGGTTCAAATTTATATATAGGTCCCATATATTTTCGTCCGATTTAAGGTAAATGGTGTACCAAAGTCCGTATATATCTTTCGATTTGCACGAAATTTGGCATATCGTAATGAATTACGGCTAGAATGATATGTGTAAAGTTTCCTGAAAATCGGTCCAGATTTAGATATAGCTCCCATATATATTTTCGTCCGATTTAATGTAAATGGTGTACCAAAGTCCCTATATATCATTTGATTTGCACGAAATTTGGCATAGCGTAATGAATTGCCTCTAGAATGATGTGTGTTGAGCTTCCTGAATATCGGTCCAGATTTAGATATAGCTCCTATATCTGACCAAATGAAAAATTTAGTATAGGTTGCAGAATGACATGTTTATGGATCCATTTTTGAGTTTATGTTCCTTCAAAGTCTGTTAGGATTCATCTGTTGAATATACCCGGCCCCGAATATAGTCGGCCCCGTCAGACTTTACTACGTTCCTTACTGGTTTTTATTGGAAAAAATCTGATGACATGAAAAACTATATTAAAGTATAATATACCAATTATTTAATCTATATATATATAAAAGAGTAGCGTTATAAGTGACTGACTGATCATCAACGCCCAGACGAAACGGCTAAAGCTAGAAACTTGAATTTTGGCATGTAGTTGGTGTTTGGTGAGTAGGCGTGTGATAAGGCGGGATTTTTGGAAGTTCGTACTAAAAGGTACTAAAAAGTACTAAAAACTGTATTACACGGGAATGGTTAGAAGTAGAACTTTGAAATTTGGCACGTATCTTTGTCTATGACGAACGAAGTGGTATGTATGAAAAAATTTTGGAATTTAGTACAAAGAGGTGCTAAAAAGTACTAAATATTAAAATTGAATGGAATGGGTATGTATCTGAAACTGGGTATGTATCTTAAGTTATTACAAATAGAATTATGCTCAAAAATATTTTTTGGAAATGAGTACTAAAATGGTACTAAAAAGTACTAAAACCGTATTACACCGGAATGGTTGGATGTAGAACTCTGAAATTTGGTATGCAGTGTTGCCTACGACAATCAAATTGGAATTTGTGGAAAAAAAATTGAATTTAGTACAAAGAGGTACTAAAAAGTACTAAACATTACATTTGAATGGAATTGGTGATGATTCATATCTGAAACTTGGTATGGAGCTTAAGCTATTAAAAATAAAATGAGGTGCAAAAATATTTTCTGAAAAATTAGTACTGAAAGGTACTAAAAATGTATTACGCGAAAACAATTAGATGTAGAACTCTGAAAATTTTTATACAGCTTTGCCAAAGATAAGCCAAGTAGTGTGTGTGAAAAAAATTTTGAAATGTAGTACTAAGAGGTACTAAAATATACTAAACGTTACATATGGAATTGGTGAAGATTCATATCTGATACTTGGCATGGAGCCTAAACGATTTTAAATAAAATAAGATGCTAACATATTTTTTGGAAATCAGTACTAAAAGGTACTCTGAAACTCTGAAATTTGGTAGAACTCTGAAATTTGGTATGCAGCTTTGCCAATGATAAGGAAAGGGGAATGTATGATCAAATTTTAGAAGTTAGTACTAAAAAGTACTGAATATATTAAAATGTAACAAGTAGGAATATTTACAAATAGAATGTTGTACACAAATATTTTTTGAAAGTTGTACTAAAAGCACCAAAACCTGTATTAACCCGGAACGGTTAGAGGTAGAACTTTGGAATTTTATGCAGCTTTGTCAATGATAAGCGTGAAAACATTTTGGAAATTAGTAATCAAAAGTACTAAATATTATATGACAATGGAAGAAGTAGAAATATATATGTTGAACTGCGCAAAAAAATTAGTACTAACAAGTTAGATAGAGATAGAAATGCGAAAATGTAACTAATACAAATAGAATGTCATCCATAATTTGTTTTTGAAATTAGTACTAAAGCGGTGATAAAAATTAAAATGGAACCGAAGAAATAGAAATCGGAAACGTGGTAGACTTCACTATTGCAAAGACTATATATTTTTCAAGTTAGTACTAAAAAGGATATACCGGCAAATTATTCGCATAAGGGCGTCTAAGTGCAGAATTTGTTTACAGCTAATTAATTATAATACATGGTATACTAAATCCTACTACATATTTTACCATTAGATTTAAACTACTGAAAGGAAACCTATTATGGCACTAATTGCATTGGTCCATCGGGATGATGGAGAAAGTAGTTCGCATACAGAAAATATAAACATTAGTAAGTTGCACTCGATTTAGTAGGATTCGAGCATCAAAGCTTCTTAAACCTATGTTCGATAGAAATGTTGACTAATGTCTTACATTCGACAGTGTGAACTAATTAATGTCGGGGTAGTTCATATTTTCGAGTTTGTTCACATTTTCGACTCGACCAGCATATTTACAGCTAATTCCCTAATTTTTTCAATACTTTAATGCACTTTGAATGTTCACATTATTTTGCTCGAATGTGAAACATTTTCCCAAATTTGGTGTGCTCCATTCCGAATTCCCAAAAAAATATTGGGAATATAATTCGAGCACATATAGCCTTGTGGATTGAAAACGAAATGAGATCGTACGTGTTTTTCTGAGCACGTACAAGTTGAAAAAGAACGCTGAAGTAATATTTAACGTGTTTTTACAATATTTATTTAAAAAATACAGTATTTACATTAGTTTTTATAGTAAAATTAAAGAAAATAAAAAAGGGCTCCTTTTATCAAAAACAGCGCGTAACATTTTTGAGATCAATCTGGCAACTCAACCACCATATGATCAAAATAAAAATAGAATCTATAAAAAATCTACTTTTAAGATTTCCAATAGTCCTTTTAATAATGTTTCTTGCAGATGTGTGCACTTTATTATATCGATGTTGACAAGATCCATGCTCCACTTGTTTATAGGGCAAAATTGTTTCTAAAGCGTAACCACTGTCTCCTAGAAGCCAACTATTTTGCATACCATTTCCTCTTTTGTTAATGCTGCCTAGCTGCACTCATATGCCAAATAAAAGCATCATGGCTGGATCCTGGTCTGCAGCTGTCCACAGCTTGCACACACTTTGTCTTCCAGGACTTTCATTACTCTCCACAATATTTTACACATTGTTGTGCGATCAACACTTATATTTAAATCATTTGCCACTACCCTCTGAAACCCACCAACAGCCAGAAATCTTGAGGTACCTGCTAACTGGAGGCTTTCGGGAATGGCACCCTTGTGTATGAAAGGACCCACTTCTCTCAAAATATCCATAAATGCTTATTTTAACACGTTCCAGTATCATTAGACTTTTTCTGGTAGAAACCAGGGCAATTAATAAGCCAGCAGGCATATTTTTTCTTAATTTTGTTGGTAAACAAATTGCAAATTCCAATGAAACATATGTTTTTTTATTGAACACATTTCGTAACATATTGAACACAGCTATGCTTTCGAGCCGCACTTTCGCTCGAAATTGAGCACACCATTTTGCACAACATGGGAATTTAAAAAAGTATGGGAATTCAAAAACTCTCGTTGTGATTATAAAATCATGTGTTTAATTGTTTGTTATTTTATCAAAGGTAATCCCCAAGATAATCATCAGTTCTATTTAGTTTATTTATGCAATAATAAGAAATTTCATATGTATGTGTGGGTGGATGGGTGTGTGAGTGTGTATGTGTGTCTGAGTATTTGTATAAAAGGAATCTGTTATCAAAACTATTTGAATAGCCTTGGAGATAAGCACAGACAAATGTATTTAATAACCAGTGAGCGGAGCAGTATAGTCGGACGGGCCCGACCATACGATACCATACACAACTACCACGGAACTCTAACTTTCTGCGGATGTTTATTCCCAGCTTGGGCAATATTTCGTGATATTTGCTCCCTCTAGCCCGACTAGAGGTCAACAGCACCTCTTCCTTACACTGACATATTTTCCGAATATCACTCATATTCAGTACAGCGCTTCTAGTTAATTGTCCAGATTCCCTTCAGCGTGGGATGTGTTGTGATTTTTGGCTTATTATTGGCATCGACTCGAAAAAGCACAAAAAATTAAGTATTCGGTCCACTCATCCCATAAGTATAATCCGACCATTACCATTATATGCGTTGTCCTTGACCATAACTAGAACCTCATGGAAAATTTCAAAGCGATCAGCGCTACATTTTCGCCCTCTAATGTGGTAATGGATTACTAAATAATATATAAATACGTAAGCACCTGTACACATTTATGTATTAGTCCCACACCAATTTAAAGGCCAACCACTCCTCTTGGATATAGTATCAACTTCTCGGGTCTATGTCCTTCAGGGGTAAATAAATACGCCATAGAATACACATTTTGTCATTTTTCACACAAAAGTCAGAGTCCATTTGACCCGCTAAATATCGACCGATCTTTATCAAAACAGGCATGCTTATTCTTTGGCCCGATTCCCTTCTCCATGTAAAATTTCGCGATGTTCGGACCATAATTGCGATAACCGATTTCTTGTCACTTGTTACAGGTTAGGTTATACTAATTTCAGTACGTTTTGTTCCTATCATTCATATATTGGTTCCTTGGTGCGTCAATTACTTAAAATTAATCGATAATATATAAGGGAGCCATATCTAAATCTGGACCGTTTTTCACGAAACTTGGCAAATATCACTCTTCGCTCAATTCAGTACGTCATGCCAAATTTCGTGCAAATCGAATGATATATAGGGACTTTGGCGCACCATTTACATAAAAACGGACGAAACTATATATGGGAGCTATATCTAAATCTGGACCGATTTTTACAAAACTTGACAAACATCACTCTAGGTTCAATTCAGTACCTCATGCCACATTTCTTGCAAATCGAAAGATATGTAGGGACTTTGGTACACCATTTACTTTAAATCGTACGAAACTATGTATGGGAGCTATATCTAAATCTGAACCGATTTCAGGAAACTTAACACACATCATTCTAGACCTAATTCATTACGCTGTGCCAAATTTCGTGCAATTCGAAGGATATATAGGGACTTTGATGCACTATTTACCTAAAATCGGGCGAAAATATATATGGGAGCTATATCTAAATCTAGAGCGATTTTCATGAAACTTGGCAGACGTCACTCTAGGCTCAATTCAGTACCCCATACCAAAATTCGTGCAAATCGAAAGATATATAGAGACTTTGATGCACCAGTTACATAAAATCGGACGAAAATATATATGGGAGCTACATCTAAATCTAAACCGATTTTCACGAAACTTAGCACACGTCATTCCATAGGTAATTCAGTACGCTATGCCAAAATACGTGCATATGAAAAGATTTCCAGGGATTTTAGTGGACTATTTATCTTAAATCGGGTGAAACTATATATGGGAGCTATATCTAAATCTGGACCGATTTTCACGAAAATTGTCAAACATCACTCTAGGCTCAATTCAGTACGTCATGAAAAATTTCGTGCAAATCGAAAGCTATATAGGGACATGGCGCACCATTTACCCCAAATCGGACGAAAATATATATTGGATATATATCTAAATCTGAACAGATTTTCACAAAACTTGGCAAACATCACTCTAGGCTCAATTCAGTACCTCATGCCAAATTTCGTGCAAATCGAATGATATATAGCCAAATATATATGGGAGCTATATCTAAATCTGAACCGATGTTTCCCAATTTCAATAGGGTTCGTCCTTGCATAAATCGACTCAGAAACTGATTCTATGCAAATTCTCAAAAGGAACCATGGGTCTATCTCGATTATTTTTGCTTGTTATAAATATATGCACAAACACATAATACCCTGTACCACACTGTGGTGAAGGGTATAAAAAGGGGGTTGTATGGGGACTACCCCAAAAAGGGAGCAAATATTAATAAGTTTTGGTAGAGAGATTTGTTGCCATATACGACTACAAAATTCCAAATTGCAGCAAATTTGGTTGAAAAACGCAATCAAGAACTCCAAAATACCGAAAATTGGGGGTACCCTTATATGGGGGCTATCCAAAATAATGGACCTAT
>NW_026887920.1:0-92351 GCF_032173495.1 Musca vetustissima | reverse complement strand
TGGCATATATAAAGACTAATTGGTATGTAAACTGGTCGAGTGGAAGTGTATGAACTCTATGATTGCAAAACGTTATTAAATTGAATGAGTAATAGAATAAATTCATTTTATGTCATTCAATGCTAAATTACGTTTATTAATGTCATACAAATCTTTTATGGTCAAAATTAAAAAAAAAAAATGTCATTTTATGTATCTAAATTTATACAAAAGCAGAAAACGACCAATGATAAAGCTAGATTCTTAACCATAAATTTCATTCCATTTACATATTTCATGTTTATAATAATACTGTAACTCTGCTACTTAACCCGAGCTGTGCTAGCGTAACCATATGGTCACACTCATAATACGATCAATAAATCGTCTAAAAAACCTATACCCGAGCAGTGCAAGTGTGAACATACGGCCTGCCGATTATCCTGATAAGAAAAAAAGGATACAAGTCAAATTTTTGAATTCAGTGGCCCACAATCTAGAGACTCTGTAAGTTTCGTTCCACAATTCGGAAAAAAAATAATTACAGCACTATTCGGGTTAATAGTACTCTTAAGATGTATCAACGAACACAATATTAACGATACAACCTAATGTATGAATCTGGAAAACAAAACTCGAAAATTGTCTTACATACACTGTTAAAATCAGTGCACATTAAAATAGTTATAAAATGGTACGAGGATGAGCTGTTAGCTGATGGTCGAACAGATGTTTAATGATTTCTCATTACTGATAAGGTGCTACTTACTGCCATTGTACCGGTGAGTAGCCATAATGTTTGTTTTCTTCATTAATTGTTGTTGTTACTCTTGGTTGTTTTGGTAGCGAGTTCCATTTTATAGCAATGTTAATATTTTTTACAGTTCATTTTCTGTTGAAATAAAACAAAAATGGTTCATTGTTGTGGGGGAAGAATGTTTTGGAGAATTATAAAAAATGAAAACTCATTTCTATTTAGATTGTTTTGTATTATTTTTGAAGCTATACAAATTCGTTCAGATTTGTTACTAATTTAAATAATAAAATTTGTTCATAACTTGTTGCCGAAAGTGGGGCGGTACCGCTATATGGGGGGCTGTATCAAAACGTAGACCTATATTAAATTTTTTTACAATGAATTTTCAATTTGGCTACAAATTCCTGTAATGGGACAGCAGTTGTATGTGGAGGAAGTTAGAAAATAGTATATTTTATCGAAATCCGAATAAATTGAGTTAAGAAGAAGTTTGTATAAGTCCTAAGATAACATCTAGCATGATGGGTACCTTAAAGTCTTTATTTATACGGAAAATATTATTCGAAATTTTTATGTTAGAACATAAATGTCAATTATTTCCCCACAAGTGGCTTATCTGAGGACTAAACTAGAGATAAATGACTCTTTTTATGTGACAGCAACTTTAACTGAAAAACTAAACCAAAAAATCTCTGATTAGGCTAATG
This sequence comes from Musca vetustissima, assembly GCF_032173495.1. Lineage (NCBI taxonomy): Eukaryota > Metazoa > Arthropoda > Insecta > Diptera > Muscidae > Musca > Musca vetustissima. The sequence goes on along the minus strand of NW_026887920.1, from coordinate 90,908 downwards.
AATAAAACATTAAATTCTGCGTTCGCACTTGTCCAAGAACTCCTCAAAGCGTTACGGTAAGAAGAATTGTTTACAAAGGTCGATAAGCAGGACGTTGATTGTTTGTTCGTGCGGGCAAAATTTAATTTAGTCCTATTTACATTTGGTCACTACTGGCTGATGGCCAGACACATGAGCCCTGAGGGTTAAAACAACACAAACACACACACTTTAGCAAAATAAACAGAAAAGGCATCGATGGACAAGTGTGCTGAATAATTACATTCAAACCGGAAGGAAATCAATACAAATCAACACTGATGAACTTCGACAATGAAGAAAAAAAAATAAAAACAAGTGAACGAACGCACACCGAGTCAGATATAATACTCGCACATTTGGGGTTGGACAGTTCATTGGGTGAGAAACAGACTAAAGAATAAATAAAAAATATTGAAGGAAACAAGTGAAAATATAATAGATTGCAATACATACCCCTTGTAAATTACCGTAAATACCGCAGTGTGTTTCGTTTGAATGCATTTCTTCCACAAAGACAAAAAAGCATTAGAGTTCATAAAACATCTGTTTATAACGTCTTTAACAAGAGCGCTAATGCAGTCACATAAATCATAGATATTTGTTAATTTCACAACAATGTAGTGTGATGCAAAAATCTCGCCGATTTAAAAAATATCACGTCCTACATCACATCGACCCCTGAAACTTAAAAATGTCCATGCATTTTTTAACCTTTCGTTCAGTTAATATATTTCTGTCATGATAATCTTTATTTACAACTCTTAATGCCATAATTTTATAGATAACTGTCAAAAGTGAAATAAAGATTTTGATTTTACGATAATTATTTTCAAGGGTATCAACGTAACAACCGAAACCTCTAATTGAGGTATTAAGTTTTTAGATAACTCAACAAAAATCTAAATATTACTATTTTTGGTACGTTTTTAAACCGAATTGGCCGTAAATTGTAAACAATTTATAATCCGATTTGGATGAAATTTGGCACAAGTCACTTATTTGGCCCAAGGACGAACCCTATTGAAATTGGGAAAAATCGGTTCAGATTTAGATATAGCTCCCATATATATTTTCGTCCGATTTAAGGTAAAGTCCCTCTATATCTTTCGATTTGCATGAAATTTGGCACAGAGTACTGAATTAGGTCCAGAATGATGTGTGCCAAGTTTCGAGAAAATCGGTTCAGATTTAGATATAGCTCCCATTTATAGTTTCGCCCGATTTAAAGTAAATGGGGCACCAAAATCCCTCTATATCTTTCGATTTGCATGAAATTAGTCACAGAATACTGAATTAGGTCCAGAATGATGTGTGCCAAGTTTCGAGAAAATCGGTTCAGAGTTAGATATAGCTCCCATATATAGTTTCGTCCGATTTAAGGTAAATGGGGCACCAAAGTCCCTCTATATCTTTCGATTTGCATGAAATTTGGCACAGAGTACTAGATTAGAACCAGAATGATGTGTGCCAAGTTTCGAGAAAATCGGTTCAGATTTAGATATAGCTCCCATATATAGTTTCGTCCGATTTAAGGTAAATGGGGCACCAAAATCCCTCTATATCTTTCGATTTGCATGAAATTTGTCACAGAATACTGAATTAGGTCCAGAATGATGTGTGCCAAGTTTCGAGAAAATCGTTTCAGAGTTAGATATAGCTCCCATATATAGATTCGTCCGATTTAAGGTAAATGGGGCACCAAAGTCCCTCTATATCTTTCGATTTGCATGAAATTTGGCATAACGTATTGAATTGAGCTTAGAATGATGTCTGCCAAGTTTCATGGAAATCGGCCCAGATTTAGATATAGCTCCCATATATAGTTTCGTCCGATTTCATGTAAATGGTGCACCAAAGTCCTTATATATCTTTCCATGAAATTTGGCATGACGTATTGAATTGAGCTTAGAGCGACGTCTGCCAAGTTTCGTGGGTTCAGATCTATATATATATGTATTTTCGTTCGATTTAATTTAAATGCCAAAGTTCTTATGTTGCATAGCGTACTGAATTTAGTCCAGAATTCTGTGTGCCAAGTTTCGTAAAAATCGGTTGAGATTTAGATATAGCTGATATGAAGTAATTTACGCACCAAGAAACCAATATATGGCTGAAAGGAACTAAACGTACCGAAATTAGTATAACTTAATCCGTGACAAGTTTCGTTGAAATCGTTTCATATTTGGATATAGCTTCCATATATATTTTCGTCCGATTTTAAGTAAATTGTACATCAAACTCCTCATGTTTGTCAGATTGTCATCAAATTTTGCACAACGTACAAAATTGAGCCTAGAATAACGTAGTTACGTTTTCTAGAATTATAGACATAGCCCAACGGATGACCTATTGATATTTGTTTGAAGTCGATTTTCATACTTTTGTCCCAAACGAATGACATGTTTATGGATAGATCTAGTCCGATTCACATTTAGATAAATATCACATATTTTATTTCATCCAATTTCATGTTAATAATGCTGTTTAATATACCCGTAGTGGTGAAGGGTATCATATAGTCGGCCCGTCTGACTTTACTACTTTCCTTACTGGTTTTATTATGTGGCGTGTCTTCCTATCAAGAATTGTCAATATTCATCCACTTTTTAACATAGCTCCAACGGTAACTCCCAAATTACGCTATTTTGGGAAGTTTGAGCATGTTTTAAATTCAAATTTTGCTTTCGTACTACATCAATGATTTTTGGTACATATATACAGAACAATATCCTGGCACCAAATCCGTTTGCGATCAAATTTGTGATTGGTGCACGCAATAATTATAGATGTAAGCTGTTTATCACATTGACCACAAGCCCTCATATATTGCTTCCTTGTTAAATATGAATATGGAGATATTATAAAAGTTATAAAAATAATGTGTGCGGCACTATAAATAGGACATAATTGCAAACTTAAACCAGTAAGGTAAGTTCAAAAGTCGGACGGGACCGACTATATGATACTCTTCACCACTTTGGATATATACAAAAGACATATACTCTTTAGAGGACCATTGGAATGGAATCGGTCGAAACTAAATGTGTGATCTTCATAGATATTTCAACCAATTAAAAGGCCAATACAATCCTTGCGAGTTTAGATAAAATCGGAAAAAAAGATATATATCTAAAGCTGAACCGATTTCAACAAACCTTCACAGATATCAAACCGGACTTAATTAAATACGCTGTGCAAAATTGCATCTCAATAGGAAATAATGTGCACCATTTCAATAAAATCGGACGAAACCATCTATGGGAGCTATATTTAAATCTGAATAGATTTCCACAAAACTTTTAATACATTTTCACGACTAGTTATACCTTATTAATATCGCCTGAAATAATTGATACTATACCCATGATATTATAAAATTATTTTCAGCAAAATTTTGACAATTTTGTAGAGGAGTTTCCAGAAAGAGTGGATCGATATTCCCCATCTTCGAACCTGAACTAAGTTTGGAAGAAATATTACGATGTGCAAAGTTTAGTTACTCCCTTCGAGAGTTATCGTGCGCACCAGCCTGACAAGAGGCGAACGGACGGATATTTGTAAATCGATTCTATATCGTCTAAAACGGATTTGGTCCAAAGAAAAACGGGGTATAAAATTAATATTTCGATGAAGCACATTTTTGCCGTAGCAATGTATATTTTGCTTCAGCTTTGTTCAGCTTTGGATGAATATAACTGTGCAGTTTCGCGAGTACTACAATCACAAAACGGTACAGCCTCATTTTCGGTATTTAGAAGGTTTTAGTCGCATTATCCCACCCATGGAGCTGTAAGGGCAGAAAACATATGTGCGAAAAAAATGTCGATCTAGGTTCATGTTTTGAAATGGGTTTCCCATCACTTTCGATATTTTCATGGTCATAGATACTGACATTTGGAATTCCGGGCTCTTGGTGGATAATCAGAGAAAAATTTGGAGAAATTGTCTAAAAATGGTTCATGTTTTAAATAGTCTTCTCTATCTTCATTATGTAAACGGTCGTACCTGAATTTTTCAGCCAGACTAACTATATACAAATAAGATCCATATTGTTGTCCATGAGCATTGTATGATCATGTTTTACATATGTTATACAAGGACCCCTCTATATCTTGATCTGAACGATACTTAACACACGTCATTGCGAAGTTGGAAGTTTTTACGGAATCGAAGAAATAAATATATATTCCAGTTATATAAGTAATCGAAATTAAGATCATTTGAAATTGCAAGTAAAATATTTGCAATAACGTTCCAGAATTAGGTTTTGAAACAACAGTTAATTTTTGGAAAAAATATATACATAATTATTTTTAACTTCACCCTTTGTCCGAGTTTCTTATCCTGCCTCCTTAAACACCCCAAACTCCATATTCCTTTGGGAATATTTATAGGTATTATATTTGTAATATTGATTCAGAAATTCAAATAAATCGCCCTTAATAACTTCGGTAAACCTCTCATGTGCAACTAAATCCACATTCATATATCCACACACTCTTTCAGCACACTCTACCAAAAATACTCAGCCATGGAATACATATATCATGCAACAATAATGCCCTTAATTAATATTTGCTTAAGTTATTACAAAACGAATTTGTCCACCAGAAATATGTTTGGGGCGAGTTCTGCTGGCCAAATCGACCGTAACAACATTAACACAATAAACCACAAGGAAGAATGCTTTATTAGCTACTGCTGCGGCTGTTGAGCGACGTCGAACAATCAACCGGATGTTATTGTATGGGAATTGTGGCTACACGAAATGTCCCTGGTAACATATGAGAATGTAAGTATGTAATATGTATGAGTGTGTATAACCATATGAAGGAAGCCGTAGTTGTCCAAAGTGATACTGAACAAATGCTTGTTTGCCTAACAACAACAGCAGCAGTGGCTAACTCCCCACAAATAATAATTTATGGTCATTTAAATGAACATAAATTGAAAGGCTGCTTCAAAAAAAGGACAATTTAATTTAATTTTGTGGGTTTGTAAATGAATGAAAGCTGTTGTATGTGAATCCAATCCGTATTGTTCCCCGAAACAGTTCAAAGGAATGCTGTCGCAAAAGCAATAGTTTACACTTGTGCTCCCGATTGTGCCACACATGATACTGGAAGGCCAAATGCCTGATTATGCTGTCTGTATTGCCTTAGTTTGGAAGACAGCGTATGTGAGGGGAAATTTTTGTTAGTATGTTAAAATTTATGACCACTAATTAGAAAATGATGAATGTATGTAAATACGTATATACAAACATATGTGGGTATGTGTGACACTAAAAAGCATGAAATTGTTGAAAAGCTTGTAAGTATTGTAGTGAAATATCTAATTAATTAGAATGATATCAAGGATAAGAGTTCGTCCGGGGATTTTACGTGATCTCCTACATTGCAGGATGTGATAGTATGTCATATTAGGTAGAGCTGTCCATGTTACACATTCTTATTAACACCCATTGATTTTCTGGAATGTAAGACTGATGCAGTCTTTCATATTTACTCAAATTTATTTATTTTAGTATTCATCAGAGATGCGGATAGTATGGGATTCGGTCCATTTTATCAGAGTAGGGGAGTGAAGCAAAAAAAAAGCTCAACTCCGACTAGATTCATGTCATATAAAAACGTGTCAAGTTATTTTATTTTAGATTCACATTTCAGTGTTTTTAAAATGTAAATTGATAATAACTTCTTAATTCAACTTAATCTGCGAATACGTACACAATATTTCCGAAAAAAAAACAGGACCCTCAATCACTCGAAATTCTCCCTTGGCTGACTTATTTATTTCAAAAATCTAATTTAGCCACAAATTAATGAAATAAAATGAAAACAACTTGTTGAGGAATTATTAGAATTTTGAGGACGAAAATAACTTCGTGCGGTCGAACGCACTTCATTCGTCTGTCAGCGAATCTACAGCAGACATATTTGGGGCAAATGTACGGGATCACTTATTTGTGGTGCCAGCAGGATTTTTTTTTCATTTTGTGATTACTTTTTTGTGCTGGGGGTTACTTGGTGAAATATTTCAAAAATTGTTTTACATTCAAACAAAAAAGAATCGATCTTCACAGGCTTCCATTTTAATGGTTCGAGGCTTTTTCTGGTAATTTCTTTGCTCACTGAGACTTCTGAGTATTTTTGTTGAATGTCGAATATGAAAGGGACGAAAACCACAATAAAGCAACATTTTGCAACGAAAATACCACAAATTCCAATAAAACTCGCGACCAAAACAAAGCTGAACTATCGGCGGCTTCTACATGCATAACTTCAGTAAAAGGATGAGGACGTGGTCGTTTTTTTTTTTTTTTTTTTTGGTTGTGTACGCAAAAGAAAAATCAGTGCCAAGAATTGGTGGCAATTGCAATGTAGTTCGGTTCATATAAGTTTTTTAGTAAACTAATATGTTTGGAAATTATACCTTTATGTCGGTCCATGGGCCTGTATAGGTCGCGGATTAAAATAACTTTTTCTAGAGACCTACAAAAGGATTTTTTAAATAATTTTTTGTGACATATATAAGGCGTGAAAGAGTTAAATAATTTTTTAGGGACTTACAGAAGTCGTGGATTTTTAAATTTTATTTTTAGAGACCTACAAAGGGCATGGATTTTTTAGAGACCTACAAAAGTCATGGATTTTTTAGAGACCTACAAAGGGCATGGTTTTTTTAAATAATTTTTTTAGAGACCTACAAAAGGCGTGGATTTTTTAAATCATTTTATAGAGACCTACAAAAGGCGTGGATTTTTTTAAATCATTTTTTTAGAGACCTACAAAAGGCTTGAATTTTTTAAATCATTTTTTAGAGACCTACAAAAAGGGTTGGAAGGAGTGATACCAAATCATGCAACTAGAAAATTTCAAATCCATTTCGGGCCAAATTTTCATTATGTGGTTGCAATTTGCTTATTACGATTCTCAGAGGGAAGCTGACTTCCTCTCATAAATATTCCATATGGCTTAATATGTTTCATACATTATATAAAAGGCCATTTCTGGTATTTTGATGGTCCTAGGCACAACCGAAGTTTTCCTGAACCTTTACGCCAACAGTGATCCCCATACTAAATTTTATACTCCAACTCGCCAAAATTCCGCAACCTATTTCATTTACAACATATCCACTGTGCAATAGATGTATTATAAGAGAGAACAACGACTCCATCCCTCAATCAGTGATACGAATTTGTTCGATGTTCGATGACAACAACAAGTGTGTGGGTTACACCACAAAAAAAAAAAAAAAAAAAAACAACGTCAACGCAAATAATCGACAGACAACTCTCTGGTGATCTGCTTGGTAATAAATGAGGAAAAACTTTTCGGTAATTTCCAGACTACTCGATGCTGATCGAATGGCCAACACATCGATTGGAGATCACAGTAAATATGAAACGCTTTTGGCCACAAATCACAAATGTTGCAAAAACTCCGGCCAACAACAACAACAACAAATCCAATTCACAAATAAAAAGGACAGTTTAAATTGATTTCTGTGATTTTTTTCGTTTCGTTACTTTTTTGCTGTGGCATCATTTGCCCCAAAACGTTTTACGTACGTACGTCATTTGTGTCGTTGTCACTGCCTTAGTAGTAAAACAGTGTGATGATGTGATTTCTGGTCGTTGTTAACCATTTGTACGTCCAGAAGTTCGGCCATCCGTCTGTCAGTCAACCAGCTAGCCAGCCAGTCAGTTATCCCTGTCCTTCTGACAATTGTGGTTGCCAATTTGAAAAATCCATGTTTTTTGCACTGTTTTTTCCAATACACGATGATCGATTGTTTTGAGTGATCGACAAAAAACAATAACAACAAGCTATTGTTGTAGTTACTGCAAAAACAACAACTACTGCTGCTGCCGCCGCCTGAGTCAATATGCGAGTTGATCTTTGATGGAAGCGCTCCTCATCATCTTCTTAGTCTTAGTCAATCTCATCAGGAATAGCGCTATCAAAACATCATTTCATTTTCTTGGGAGCAGTCGGGACAAAAACAAAAACATAATCAACCACAACAACAACGTTCGTCTGAAAAATATAAACAGTTGACAGAAAATTGCACTGGCAGACACTGCACATGTCCAGTCGATGAAAATAAAGCAAATCGTAGAAATTGAAGAAAAACTTTTGATTTTAAATTGTTTTGAGGCAGAATTGTGCCAAGAGATTTTTTCTGGAATGGTACACCTTTTCATTAATAATTGCTGGCAGGCTTTAAATTTAAATTGAAGTAAATCTCATTTCGATGTGATTCGTTACAATCATCCTTGCAAATAACCGTAGGGGTGTATGATACATGCCTAGAACTTTTGGGATGCAAATTATGGAGATAAAACTACATCAGCAGCAACTGAGAGTGAACTCTAAAATTAGATTTGTCAGAGTGGTCTGTTGTCTTTTCGCCGAGGCTACATAAGGATATATACCGATATAAACCAAGTAATGTAAAAAAGGCATTTTCGGAGGATGGAAGACGTATTGAATGAAAATATCCAATACAGAAAATTTGAATTTTTATATTTATTTTTATATTTATTATGTCTTTGTGCATATGTTTGTAACAGGAAAAAGGAAACGAGATAGGCACATGGTTCCTTTTGAGAATATGCACAGAATCACTTTCTGAGTCGATTTACCATTGTCCGTCTGTCCGTCCGTCTGTCCATCCATGTATTTTTGTGAACAAAGTACATGTCGCATTTATGATCCGATTTGGATGAAATTTGGCATAGCTCACTTATTTGGCCCAAGGACGAATCCTATCGAAATTGGGAAAAATCGGTTCAGATTTAGATATATCTCCCACATATATTCGCCCGATTTAATGTAAATGGCGCACCAAAGTCCCTATATATCTTTCGATTTGCACGAAATTTGGCACAACGTAATGAATTAGGTCTAGAATGATGTGTGTTAAGTTTTCCGAAAATCGGTTCAGATTTCGATATAGCTCCCATATATATTTTCGTTCGATTTAATGTAAATGGTGCACCAAAGTGCCTATATATCTTTCGATTTGCACGAAATTTAGCACAGCGTAATAAATTAGATCTAGAATGATGTGTGTTAAGTTTCGTGAAAATCGGTTCAGATTTCGATATAGCTCCCATATATATTTTTGTCCGGTTTAATGTAAGTGGTCCACCAAAGTCCCTATATATCTTTCGATTTGCACGAAATTTGGCACAGCGTAATGAATTAGGTCTAGAATGATGTGTGTTAAGTTTCCTGAAAATCAGTTTAGATATAGCTCCCATATATATTTTTTCGTCCGATTTAAGGTAAATGGTGCACCAAAGTCCCTTAATGTCTTTCGGTTTGCACGAAATTTGGCACAGCGTAATTAATTAGTTCTAGAATGATGTGCGTTAAGTTTCCTGAAATCATTTCAAATTTAGATATAGCTTCTATATCTGACCAAATGAAAAATTTAGTATCGGTTGCAGAATGGCATGTTTATGGATCCAATTTCATTTTACTGGTCCTTTAAAAATGCGAAGTCAGTTAGGATTCATCTGTTGAATATAGCTGCCATATAAGTGACCTTTCATATTTTCGATAGTTTAAGGAACCCTAGCCGTAGTATTAATTTTAAGTTTCTGTAATTCGATAACAGAGGCGAGGTATAAGAACCCATCTTTTAGGTATTTTTATTATACTCTCAGCTACGGCAAAATGTATATACCCTCAAAGTTCCTCATCGAAATATTAGTTCCAAGTTCCTTTGGATACGATTTACAAATGCCCATCCGTCTATCCGGCAATTGCTCGAATGTGGTAATTAATTTCAACCAAACATTGCACATAACAATATTTCTTCCAAACGTAAATCGAATTCTAAGGGGAGAATATCGTTTCACTTCCATGGCACCTCCTCACAATATGGTCCACATTTTGTTGAAAATTAATTTTTAATATGCAACTTTAACCAAACTTCGTACATTCCAATATTTTAAGCATGTCTGTATGATGTTTTAAGATGGGACTTTTCGGTCTAATCCTTCTAGTATCTCTCCAACAAAGTGCAAAATTTTTAAAAATGTATAAACCTTAATCTAGGAAATTTACCAATCCTAGATGAAGTCCAAAAATGGACCCAACTGTCCACTTTTTCCGGCATTGCAAATTAGCATATGTCCCATACTTAGTTAGCGAATGTGAGAATTATTTAAAAAGGTCTTAATAATTTTGTTTGTTTTCATAGAAAACTGCATATGAGTAATCAACCAATATAATTTGGGTGTCATTTGTTACCTTTGGTGCTCTTGTAGTACTTATTTCCAAAACTAATTCCAAATTTCAAGATTCGAGCTCTATAGGTTCACCCAAATCTTAATTTTACAAAATTTAGTACCATTTAGTACACATAAAAATAAATCCAATAGAAATCTTATTTTACCACTTCCAGATTCCAGCCAAATCGCTTCACCCAAATTTCCAAAATTCCTACATATCCCAATCCTACACTCCAACAGTAATTTTAATTCCAAATTTCGGTGTTTCAGATTCAGGAACATTTCAGGATTCTAGTTCCATACCTACTTCCAATTTAAAATTGTATTTAATACAGTACCATATAGTACTTTTCATATACATGAGTACGCACTTCCAAAACAATCTCCTTACATCGACCCTAGTTCTCAATCTTGATTCGTATTCCAAATTTCATGTTTTTGCTGTATCCGTTCACATGCTACAAAATTGTCCCATTTTAGTACTTTTCGGACACTTATAGTTCGAATTTCCAACAAAAACCTTTAGTAATCTATCCTACACTCCATCAGTGATCCTCATTCCAAATTTAAGAGTTTTAGCTCCACCGATTCGCCAAATAAAAATGGTACCATATTTACTACTTTTTAGCTCTTTTCGTGTCGTTCTGCGAATTCCAAAAAACATTTTCGGACTAAGAGTGACCCTCACCCAAAATTTAAAGATTTTAGCCTCAGCCGCTTCGTCCAGGCGTTAATTGTTAAGTCAGTCAATCAATTTATAAAAAGAACATACATTTAGTACAACTGTCGGGTATATAGTTCCATTATTTCTGGTACCTCACCACCAAGCACCACAATTTTAAAACGTTATGAATTTAGCAATTTAAATTAAAAATAGTTTTAGAAGCACCGTGTATGTTGCCGTATCCATTATGATAGAGCTAATAGGGTTTCAAAAATAACTTTGCAGATACGTTGTACAGAAGGAGATGACATTTTTGTTAAAAAAAAAATATTTGTTGGAATATCTACCAGAGGATACTCTAGTCATAATCATAGTCGAAAAATCTACTTCTTTTAGGTTGCCCACTTCTGACATATAGCATTAAAGTGCAACCAACAGAAAAACATCGACGTCTGCATAGTTTTTAATGGCAGCATTTAAGCCTCATTAATGCAACAAAAAAAGATCCTCTCAATATTATCGTATTGAGTTTTTTTCCTTCCTCTCTGATCAATCCTACGAGTAAACGTCTGTCGCACCTTTGAACGACGACAGTTACAGTAAGTGATTGCGTATTTATGCTCACGTTCGTTCGTCAAGCGCGATCGAACGAAGGCAGCAAAGTGGTGGGGTATCAATTTGTGTTGTTTTTGTCGTTATCATCGCTGATGTCGATGTCGTTATTGCTGCAACTGTCGTTTTGTTTGTGTTTCCCCTTGTTTTTATTCTACTCCCCCAGGAATCTTTAAATATATGTTACATACTTTCATTTCATCAAAATCTTCAAATTCTGTGACGACGGTCCATCATATCCCCGAACAGGCAGCAGTGGTCGGCTGGTGTCTGTCTGACTGCTCCTCCTTTATCCAATCAATATTGGTCAGGGTTTTTTGTTTTGTATTGTTTTGCTTTACATCTTTAAGTGTTATTAAATCTGTATTATAAGTCAATGGACAAATGTCTCTGGAAAATTAGTATCAGGAAGTAAATGCAGAATCTTGTGGTTTGGCTACCGTTTTCCCAATGACGATGATGATGAATTAATGGCCGTAACCCAAGGGGGATAATCATTGTCCGTTTCATTGATCGTTTTGTTTTTGTGTAGGCTTTTTATACCCTTCACCACACTGTGGTACAGGGTATTATGTCTTTGTGCATATGTTTGTAACAGGCAAAAATAATCGAGATAGACCCATGGTTCCTTTTGAGAATATGCATAGAATCACTTTCTGAGTCGATTTACGCATGTCCGTCTGTCCGTCCGTCCGTCCGTCCGTCCGTCCGTCTGTCCATGTTAAATTGTAAACAAAGTACAGGTCGCATTTATGATCCGAATTGGATGAAATTTGGCATAGGTCACTTATTTGGTCCAAGGACGAACCCTATTGAAATTGGGAAAAATCGGTTCAGATTTAGATATAGCTCCCATATATATATTTAACCGATTTAATGTAAACAGTCCCTATATAACTTTCGATTTGCACGAAATTTAGTACAGCCTAATCATTTAGGTCTAGAATGATGTCTGCCAAGTTTCGTGAAAATCGGTCCAGATTTAGATATAGCTCCCATATATAGTTTCGTCCGATTTCATGTAAATGGTGCCCCAAAGTCCCTATATATCTTTTGATTTGCACGAAATTTGGCATAACGTACTGAATTAAGCCTAGAGTGATGTCTGCCAAGTTTCGTGAAAATTGGTCCAGATTTAGATATAGCTCCCATATATAGTTTCGTCCGATTTCATGTAAATGGTGCCCCAAAGTCTCTATATATCTTTCGATTTGCACGAAATTTGGCATAACGTACTGAATTGAGTCTAGAATGGTGTCTGCCCAGTTTCAAGAAAATCGGTCCAGATTTAGATATAGCTCCCATATATAGTTTCGTCCGATTTCATGTAAATGGTGCCCCAAAGTCCCTATATATCCTTCGATTTGCACGAAATTTGACATAACGTACTTAATTGGGCCTAGAATGATGTCTGCCAAGTTTCATGAAAATCGGTCCCGATTTAGATATAGCTCACATATATAGTTTCGTCCGATTTAATGTAAATGGTGCCCCAAAGTCCCTATATATCTTTCGATTTGCACGAAATTTGGTACAGCCTAATCATTTGGGTCTAGAATGATGTCTGGCAAGTTTCGTGAAAATCGGTCCAGATTTAGATATAGCTCCCATATATAGTTTCGTCCGATTTCATGTAAATGGTGCCCCAAAGTCCCTATATATCTTTCGATTTGCACGAAATTTGGTAGAGCCTAATCATTTGGGTCTAGAATGATGTCTGGCAAGTTTCGTGAAAATCGGTCCAGATTTAGATATAGCTCCCATATATAGTTTCGTCCGATTTCATGTAAATGGTGCACCAAAGTCCACATATATCTTTCGATTTGCACGAAATTTGGCGTACTGAATTTAGTACAGAATGATGTGTGCCAAGTTTTTGTGAAAATCGGTTGACATCTAGATAGAGCTTCCATATATTATAGATTGATTTTAAGAAATTGACGCACCAAGGGACCAATATATGGCTGATAGGAACAAAACTTACTGAAATTAGTGTAACCTAACCTGTGATTAGTTTCGTTGAAATCGGTTCATATTTGGATATAGCTTCCATATATATTTTCACCCGATTTTAAGTAAATTGGGCATCAAATTCCTCATGTTAGTCAGATTGGCATCAAATTTTGCACAACGTACAAAATTGAGCATAGAATTACGTAGTTGCGTTTTCTAGAAGTACAGACATAGCCCAACGGATGACCTATTGATATTTTTTTAAAGTCGATTTACATACTTTTGTCCCATTGTAACAAACGAATGACATGTTTATGGATAGATCTAAGTCGATTCACATTTAGATAAATATCACATATTTTATTTCATCCAATTTCATGTTATTAGCCCTGTTTAATATACTCATAGTGGTGAAGGGTATCATATAGTCGGCCCCGTCCGACTTTACTACTTTCCTTACTGGTTTATGTTTGTCATGGTGGAATTTATTCACTGAATAAAATGACAATGTCAACATTACCTGACCACTGGGAACATGAAAAATGGTTTTCTTTGTTATTTCTGGAATAGAAAATTATTGGTATTTCAAGAGATGTAATTGTGTTAAGATTATAACACAATATAATTTGTATTTTATTTCCAAACCCAAATTCGGTTCCCACAAGCTAGAAAGTGTTTGGATCATAACCATTACAAATAAATTTAAAATCAATAAGATCGCAATGCCTCAAAGTCATGGTTCTCGTCATTAATGAACCATGTATGACAGAAAGTTGTTCATGGAAAAAGCGCCGACCAAAACCTGAACATTTGAGCTGGGTCAAAGATGTTCATTGCTGGAGGAAAGTGGAAATCGTTCCTATTATTTTTCCGCTACTGCATATAGTAATCTTGAACACCTATCTTCCCCTGAGATACACAATCCATGCCAATTATCGTGTCAATAGGGTAGACTTTTGTGTTTGAATTGGCAAACCGTGGCGGAAGTGCATGTTCGTATCAACCTGCTGTATTATTGATACATGATGCAACTGAAATAAAACAAGGGAATTGTTATCGAATTTTCGGTTTCTGGCTCCTCCGTACTCAAATTCAACCTGCCTGAACCAAGCTGTGTGGACTAAAACCATCGATTTAACTGTACAGTTGAATATTGCTCCGATAGGCCTTTTAGAGGGACATGCTATACCTTTGCATCACTCTCTGCATCATAAATATGTGACTTGGCGGAAAATGCATGTTGATTGTTTCTATGGACGGGAATGATCTTCGTTGCCCCAAGTGCTGCTGACTTGAGGGTATTGCTCCTTCTTCTTATCTTATCGCATACAGCATTGGGATAATTAGGGATTAGGCTGTGTTTTTGGAAATTCGTACTAGAACGGCACGAAAAGTACTAAAATGTTCTAAATGTGGTACCGTTGGAGGTAGAACTCTGAAATTTAGATTGAGGGTCATTGATCGAGTATAGGATAGATAGACCAAATGTTTTTGGAAATTCGAAGTATAAGTATCTAATGGGTCGATTATGGAAAGCAACCAAACTCCAGTTGCGAGTTCAACTGGCAACGCAATTGAAATAAAACTTAACATTATGAATATCAACTTTTCTCAGTTGCTGTCGATAATACTGTTTTGACATTTCTACAACTAGAAATATTGTAAACAAACAAAAAATGAATAATATATTTCAGAAAAAAAAACTAATTATATGTGATGATAAGCTCAGTGGAACTATTTTTTGATGATGACAATTATGTTCAAGGTGTGTCATTTATTAGAAGGCATTTAAGAGATAAATCTATTAGAAGTACCATCAGTTCTGTGAGTAGATGCTGACGTTTAGAGAAATGTTCAATCAACTGCTCATATTAGCTTGAAGGCGTACTTTCAACTATCAAAAGATGCCGTTGTGTACATAGATGAAGCCTTAAACCATGATTTCCGAAAAGCCAGGCAGTCAACAGAAATTCCTCCGTTCTTAAAAATGTGTGCAGCTCTGATGTTTTTTGTGGAGGGAAGCTTTCAAAAGTCCCATAGCAATGACTTCAACCTTGGCATGGCTCAACGGACAATGTCGGTGGTTTTCGCCGAAGTTATCCGGCTAATAGAGGAAAAACTGTGTAAAATTTGGATTGTATCCAAATTAACGGAGGAGGAAAAATGGAAGAATAAATTTTTTTATTCGAAAACAAAGTTCCAGGGTGTTGTCGGATGTATTGATGATATACACGTACATATCATGGACCCAAAAGAAGATGTTCGCCACTTTCTGCCATTCATTTGGAATGCGTGTTGGTGGCCCATAGCAGTTAAGGTCTTCTGAAATGGCCTTCCACACATAATCGATAGTGGCTTTGGTTTGACATCAAATTGTTCTTTGGTAGTAATATTAGCCATTATGGGAAGCCTACAAAGTTCATTTATTATAAACAGCAACCAGAAATAAATGGTTGCCGAAAAATTCTATTTGAAGCAACTGAAGTTGACAACAGTTGCCATCCGTAATGCAAATTTGGCAACTGGCAACGCCAGAAATTAATAATACCGTCGGAGTGTATTTTGTTGGGTGAACCGATAGAGCTGGAATATTGAAATTTGGAGTTACGATTGGGACATATAGGACGTTTTGGCAATTTGTGCTAGTGCGTACTAAATGGTATCAAATTGGGATTTGGGTCAACCGATTGAGCAGGAATTTTGAAATGTTAAGTTAAGATCACAGTTGGAGTGTAGGAAGGCGTTACGTAGGAAGTTTGTGTACTGAATTTGCTACATTTGGGTGAACCGATAGGACTGGAAACCTGAAATCGGGAGATAAGATTTCCATTGGTCATATGATATAGGTAGTTTTGGAAATGCGTTCTGTGTACTAAATCTGGTACAATTTGAATTTTGGGTGAAGTTGGTGGAATTAAGATTACTGTTAAGGCTTAGGAATGGAGTATTTAGGATGTTTTGGAAATTCGTACTAATGTGTGGTACTAAATTTGGAGTAAGGGTCATTGTTAGGCTGTAGGCAATTTTTGGAATTTGTACTAATGTGTTTTAAATCGTACCGAATTTCGATTTGGGTGAACCGATAGAGCTGGAATTCTTAAACGGTGATATGTTTGGTAGGATGTTTTGGAAATTCGTACTAATGTGTGGTACCAAATTTGGAGTAAGGGTCATTGTTAAGGTGTAGGAAGTTTTTGGAATTTGTACTAATGTGTTTTAAATGGTACCGAATTTCGATTTGGGTGAACCGATAGAGCTGGGATTCTGAAACGGTACTAAATTTGGTAAAATTAAGATTTGAGTGAACCTTTAGAACTCGAATCATGATATTTGGAATTAGTTTTGGAAATAAGCACTAAAGAGTACGAAAGTTAATAAATGGTACCAAAATTAGTATAAAGCTAAATTTCCGTTGCTGACAGAATTAGTGTGTAGTGTAGTACTATAAGAGAACAAATGAACTACAATTTTAATAATTGTCAATATTGGTATGTAGGTTGATTAGTTCCTATGTCGTTTTCTGTGAAAAAAATATTATAATTTGACATTCGAAACGAAAATAACCGCTTGAGACAAATAAGTAAGTCCTCGAATCTGGGTTTATCCGATATCCTGATGACATTCGCAACACCTTGATAAATTAAGGCTTTACCTCATTTTTGTCTTGTGTTAAAGGTCGACACATTTGGCCGAGATCATCATGCCGTCGGCTCTGCTGAGATGTTTGACCTTAATATGGGTAACTAGAGATTAGCTTAACCGGTCTCTAGTGGACAGATCTTTTCGCACAGCGTTGTAACCATTGTAACGCAATAAGCCACAGTTATCTGTTAGTTTTCTTTATTATAGCGCAGCTACTAAAAAAATAAATAGCTTTTGAATATCAGTTTCAAATCATCTTTCGGAAGGATGTTGAACTTTGCTTTTAAGCAATTCCACCCTTTTCCGTTTATAAGACCATAACTATATATAACCTATATATAAAATATAACCTTCTTTGCGTACTACAAAAATTCCCGATAACGACACGCCATAAGCACAAATACACATCTTCCGAATTCAAGATGAACGGACACTCAATTCTGACACAAAAAGCAGTCATCTTCGAAGTTGGACTTGTAATATATTCACCAAAAGACGGAAGATTAATAAACTCCGTTGATTGGAATTGAAAATATCACGTATTGCCTGAAATTGATATTTTCACACGCATTGTTCTCTCATTGTTGTTATTGTTGCTACTGTTGGCGGCGTATTCCAAACGTGTAAGCCATCAGGTATTGGCGACAGCGACACAGTTGTCATCTGCAGTTTGTCAAAACGGTGGCAGTGGAACGAATGTGTTTTGGTGCAACTTTGTTCGGGGGGCCAATCCACTATTTATTGTGTTTTTGGATTTTAGTTTTCGATTTTGATTTAAACTCGAAAACATCAAATACTGCCCCTCTCGTACGTTATCGATACCAAAATCAATATCAATGACTGACTGACTGAATAAATGAATGGTGGTTACCACAATAGTAGTAGTCGAGGTAGTTGTACAATATCGAAAATGTAGTACGATTTGCGGCAAAGTGATGGAGATGGACTTTGCTTTGGTTTCCAAAACAATAGCCTTACTCGCTAACTGTTTGATCGGATGAAGATGACTGCCGGACTGGCTGGCTGTTGGCCTGAATGGCGGCTGGCTAACTTGTTGGCTACTTTGTTGAATATGTCCATCACGTAGCTCGTTAAACATACGAGTCGTACATGTTAAATAATAATTTCGATGACTTTTCACTAACTACTAAACCAAAAACAATAACAGCAACACCACACCTGAAAATCGAATTGCAAACACAAATCGCTGAGCAACCAACAGACGGACGCCTGGATGGACATTCACGCGCCACCAAATGCATTACCAAGTTCAAGATAAAGAGTTCAGGCGTGATGCGCCCGTTCAATGCGGGATGCGCTGATGACAAATTTGTGTCGAAGGTGTGAAATATTTGCAACATTTTTCCGATTAACGGAACGCAATGAATTGGCATATATATTTATGGGCACGCTGTACGCTGAAATACCGTGCGGAATGACCGTGTCGCGTAATTATTCCAGTAAAGGAAAATTTAATTATAAACCAAAATGGCGATACATTTGATAAGAAGAGTCATCCTCGAATTCCATTTTCCATAGAAATGTATAATTTTTGTGCAATTTATAAGGAATTCCTTTATTATTGATGATTTACAGCAGTTCTTTGTGTAAAATCAATGCAGCTAAGATGCGGTTTTTTGAGGAAAAAAAATCAATCTGCAGCACCTTATATTAGGCATAGTCGGTAGATGATTCAACATGTTCTATAAGAAGACCTCCAGCTCTTCTATAATAAGAATTCCAGCTCTTCTATAAGATGACCTCTAGCTCAGCTATAAGAAGAGCTGTAGCTCCAAGTTTTCAATCCCACGGTGGTTGGTTCAATGTCAGGGATTGACTCGAATGAAGACTTCGGCTCAATAAATACAAATACTTGGAAATGCTGTCATGTTAGGTAAATGACTGCTCGAAAAAATTTGGTCCCTGCCAGGATAAAGAGAAACCCCGGACCTTGGTCCTGTAGTGTCTGTCAGAACCGTATCCTTACTTACTTAGCTAGTCTATTTGACGGCGATATTCACCATCAACGCAGATCGGCCCATAAATCTTTCGGAGATTTTTTCTTTCAAACACTCCAAGATCTCCTTATCTGCTTATGTAAGTACCCATTCTTCAGATGCATATAACATCACGGGTAGTATCAGAGGAAGGTGGCCTTGTTTCTAAACCGCTTATTTAGACCATAGAAGCATCTGCTGGCCAGCACAATCCTTCTCCGAAGTTCAAAACTGATGTCATTATTTATATTTATGTCGGTACCATGGTATATAAAATTTTTGACTACCTCGAATCTTGAGTTCTAAAGTTACATTGCAACATGTCCAGTAGATTCGGATCTACTTGACGTCTTGCCCGTTGATACCATCAGCTTGGTCTTCTCGCCGTTTACTGCCAGACCCACTTTGACAGATTTCTTTTGAATTTGTTCAAAGGTGGCTGTTACCGCTCTCAATGTTCGACCCATTATGTCGATGTCGTCGGCGTGTTGTTTGGTGTACAGAGTGTCAGGTCACACTACAAACTGTCAACTTGTCGGCGTTTAAGTACTCCGAGAGGTCATTTCCGACTTTAACTGCTGATCTTTTGCCAGTTAAAGTTATCATGCATAGCCGTATTAATTTTACAGGATAGCCGAATGCAGAAATAGCGTTAAAAACCTCTGAACGGATAGGGTTGTCGAATGCGGCTTTATAGTCATTTAATAGGTGGAATGTGTGGATGTGTCTTTCGTTGGTCTTTTTGGCGCAGCGTGAAGTTCTGTTCAATGGTTGATTTGCCAGGTCTGGGGTATCTTCTTCACCTCCACTATTTGATACCAGAAGCATTTCAAAATGCTCCTTTCAGATCCTCAACACGATGTCTCTATCTGTCTCCAGGTTTCCTTCTTCATATCAACAGGAGGATGTGTACTCGTTGGTAAAATTTCCGGACTTCATTTTGACTCCTTTACATCTCGATTTGCTATCGATCACGTTTTTCTTGTGTTTTTCGCCTCAGTAGCCTGATGGTGGTTTTTCTTGATGGTGGTTTTTGGTACCCAAGTGTTGTTTCTGCTGCAGTTTGTAGGGAGTTTGTCATTGTGCTTCTATATTATTATCGAGACAAGGAGTGCTTTCGTCAAGCAGGTGGGAAATTCGAGCGGAGTAGGTATCAGCTTTGCAGCATTTCGATATCGAGGCCTTGTGTATAACGAGATTCTTGAGTTTCGTGTTGCTAACTACCATGTTTTTTGCTGCCGCGAAGTCAATCAGCCTCATGCCGTTATCTGATGTTTCTTCATGGCGGCTAAATTTTCCGACGTTGGGACCAAAAATATTTTCCCTTCCGATTTTTTTGCATTAAAATCTCCTAGCAGAATTTTAATGTCATGACCAGGGCAGCGGTCATATGCTGTTTCTAGCCCTCGTAAAATATGTATTTGGTCTCTTCATCTTTGTCTAAGGTCGGAGCATGGAGCAAATGAGACTGATGTTGAAGAACTTCGCTTTTATACGGATTATAGCAATTCGCTCATCTACTGGATTTATTTACGCCAATCCCTTTCCATCGCATTTTCTGTAAGGCAATAATATCGGCTTTGTACTTCATTGGTACATCCGCCAAATCGAATGCTGCGCCTGTTCTGTACAACGTGCGCACATTCCAAGTGCATATTCGCAGACCGCGGTCCTTTATACGTTTGCGTGTGTGGTAAATTTTAGGGGGTTTTGGTTTTATTTTTTGTTGCTTTTTCGTAAATTTTTCCGAGGGGAGTTTTTTTTATAGGTTTTATTTTTCAACCGGTGATGAAAATAGTTACCCAGGTGACAGCGCAGCGAGGCCAGTGTCCACAATTGAGATGAAAGAGGGACCAATATTAGCCTGCGCTTCGCCATCAGAACCCCTACGCTATACGCTTCGTATTTTGGACTTTGTCAAATTATTATCCGTAAATGTGATTATTTTCAGCCTAGACTTATCTTCCTAAATTTTCCATCAGTTTCACAGTCCCGATAAGAGGTTATAATATTCGACTTAACCCACAACATTCGTTTCTAGTTTACCCTTTTGCTTTTGATAATTTTTTCAACAGACGCTATTTCTGTATTATGCGGATAATTCTATGTGCTGTCTGGGCTACCTCAGACAAACGACGACGATGAAGGCAATAGCTACAAACATGTCGCACAGCAGCCAAATGACTGACATCTTTTGTTGTGTTTTACACCATAACAGCATGCCGTTCGTTTATAAAGCTAATTATGTAGAACAGTGATCGGTTATTTAAGGTCCTTCATATCCAATTAGTCGCATAACACACCAACTCACAAAAACCCCCCAACTAACCTGCGCACGAAAAAAACATGCTTCTAAACAAGATTGAAGCATGCACCAAACAGTGTCACAAAATGTTGAATGTGATGATCCCGTCGTCCGCGATGCTGATGTTGATGACGAGAGTGACCGATTGGCAAAAACAAATGCAATTGACCATAAATAGTCAAAACTAAAATATCTAAACGTGCAGAGTCCAACACTGTGTGTTTCTGTTGTTCTGTCCTGCAATGTTGTTCACTTTCGTCAACACGACGAAAGGCAATGCCAACTTTGCACTCAGACAGTCTAGGGTGGACGTTGGAGTCGGGCATAAAGTGTTCCTGGTGGTGTTGTTCCATGGCATTTTTAGACAATTGTTGACGATTATCGACGGCATACATAGGTACGACCCATGTCAATTCTCTATGAACACATCACAAAAAGAAATTTAGCTCGTCGTTTTCGTTGTCGTCATCATCTTCATATCAATCAAATATAAATACATCGATTCTATATCTTGTTGTTTGCAACTATGTTTAGATTCCATTTTATCTTCTAGTCTGTAGGAGTTGTAAAAATCATTGTTCGATGATCATTTTAACAATAATAATGTTAAACAGCACAGTGAATGGACATCACTACATATATATTGTCCAGGGTTAAATTTTTGAAATGAAACCAATAAGGAAAGTACAAAAGTAGGACGGGCCATACTATATGATACACTTTGGTGAATTGTTATTATGGCTCACCAGATGGCTGTAGGGTCTCGCTTAAGTCGAGAGTTCATACAGGTCCCTCGGATTGTTTTTCATTATAAAGCTACAGAGAGCCACTGGTTCTCGATTCTCGTATTGAATTTGATCTGATAGCAAAGTGCCGTTGGGTCACGATTTAGGACTAATCGCCAAGAGATAGGCACACAACTCAGGACTTAAGCCTTGTTTCATGCAATCTAGCTGTCGATCTTTGAAGGGCCGTCAACATGAAATCGGATAAAATAATTTATGAGAGTTTAATGTAAATGTTATGATTTTCAGTCGGTTGCAACTGGACGAGTTGTTGTTTTATATCCTCCACCATAGTAAGGAGGGTATATTACGTTTATTCATTATTTTACTCTACTCTATAAAGTATTACGACTGTCTGTCTGTTGTAATCACTCTAGCCTCTAAACGAATTGAGTCTGCTGACAGGTCAAGTTCGAAGATGTGCTATGCCAGTTCATCGGATATCAGTTTGTCATTCGACAATGCACGCAATTAGGTTTAGCCCCCATATAATGATACCTTCCGATTTTCCCTATTTTTAATATTTAGCGTCAAAGAAGGTATTGTGATTCAAAAAGTTTAGGTTCGAAATTGAGCTATAGTGGTCATCCATTAGGAATAGTACTTTATATAATGATAACTCCAAATATTCGGTAATTCCTATACGATGTAATCAATATTAGGAATAGCCTCCGTACGCATACAAATTTTTTCCTGCAGTGAAAATTTTCATATTGAAACAGCAGCTTCCACCCCACCGCCCGAAAGAAGTACATAATGGTTTACAACAATCGATTGGTACAATTGTTGGTGTATGTATACTTTTTTGTATGTTCCCTATATTTTCATTTCAAGTATCTATCAGTATACCTACGGAGGAGGGTATCAAAGTTCGGCCTGGCTGAACACGCCTTTTTCACTTGCTTTGTAATTGTTTTTTGTACTTAAGGGGACCCCCCCATTCTCGGTGCCAAAAATTTTTTTTTGATTTAATTCGAAACTACATTAATTCAAGAATGTTCCTACAAAATTTCAAGTGAAATTCTCAAGAACTCTTGAAGATATAGCCGATTTATTGTGAAGATCTTCCTTATTTTTTAACATGTTTTTTGGGCAAAAATCGGCGATTTTCCAAAAATATTATTTCAAAGGTCCGACATTTTGTTAATTTTAGAGTGAAGTCAATAATCCTAATTCATACGAGAGCCAGACATGTCCTCTTTCTAACACCGTTGGAATTTCCGATGTTCCAGTGAGGAGTTATCATGCCCACCATCGAAAATAAGGACTTTTCTTTGAACACAAAAAACAACAACAACAAAATTTGGTAAATAAATTTTAAATCTTCAAATATATATGTGCAAACTTACAAACCTTAACAAGCATTGGTATTCATTTACCAGCCCATTTAAAATCTTAAAAATAAAATATCGCGAATGGGGGGTCCCCTTAAATAAAAGTTTTTCTTCTCGATAGCGCGCATGATTTCCGACAACTGGAACATTCGATTCCAAAAATTCCAACGACCTTCGAAAGAGTGTATGTCTAGCTCTGGTATGAACCAGGATTATTAACATCGTACAAAAATTAACAAAATGGCGGACAAATGAAATTGATTTTTTGGAAAATCCCCTATTTTCGAAAAAAAACATGTTAAAAATAATAATTTTTTCTAGTTTTTACGATACGGAATAGCATGTTAAAATTTGGATCCGATTGGATTATTAAAACACTGTTTCGAGAAAAAAAACGTATAAAGTTTGAAAAACACTCTAGCCATCACTTGATGCTAACACAATAAATCGGCTGTATCTTGAAGAGTTCTTAAGATTTTCATTTTTTCAAATTTTCGTCAAGCAATGCATCAATATGGTACGCTATTCAAAATTACGTTGCAATCGACAAACATTAAAAGATTATTGCACCATTTACATAAAATCGGACTAAGATATATATCGGAGCTATATCTAAAACTGGTTTGGTAAAATCTAAAAATATATATCACTCATTTTTTTGTTTCATAACACTGTATCTTACCTGCTGTTCGTTTGTAATGTTTAAAATGGATTTGTTTTTGTTTACGCCTGTTAACAACGTTTCAGGATGCTGCAAATCATATTTGCCGCATTGTCCACAATTGAGTAGGTGATGATGCCCATTATTATTGTGATTTCATAGTTTAGCGCTGGTCGTTCCCAACATTATATGAAATTTACAATAATTGCCGGCATACTTTATAAAACCAAAAAAAAAAAAAAATATATATATATAATATATAATATAATTTTCGTAATATCATTGGTGATAAAGATGGTGCATCGAATGTGTATGTTAACAATTTGAAGAACATTTACAAAGTTAGTGTTAAACACAATTTCGATGGAACTTCCGAATGTGTTGACAAAAGTGGATAGAATTTGGCATAAATACATCTTAGACCAGCAGGGGGTAAAAATGTTCCTTCCCATGAATATTTCAGAATATTTTGTTCCTAAACTAAGAACGGCTCCTAAGGAATGCATGAGAAAAAGAAAGCATTAAAAACTTCAAAATTCAAATTCTTGAGTCTACGAGATATATTCTCAGTAACCTTTGATACAACTGCCATAAAAACAATATTAACGTATTAAGTTTATGAAAAAATTACAAAAATCTTTTAAATTCCTTGAAACTGAGGTTTGCAAGGTATAACTCGCGAAATATGAACATATTGCATATAATT
The DNA here is from genome assembly GCF_032173495.1 of Musca vetustissima. Taxonomy (NCBI): domain Eukaryota; kingdom Metazoa; phylum Arthropoda; class Insecta; order Diptera; family Muscidae; genus Musca; species Musca vetustissima. The sequence continues at coordinate 65,976 of NW_026887920.1, read as the reverse complement.
TAAATTCATTTCTATAAAATGAAGTGTTTTTGTAAAAATCTTAAAATATTGGTAATAAATAATAAGTTGGTGGAAGCTGTGTTGGTGGTAATGTAAAAAATGAGTGAAAATGTGTTGAAGCCAACGAGTTTTTTTGTGTTTCTTCCTGATTTGTGGCTAAATTACACGACGCACGCACATGTGATCGGTGACTAAGTTGCAGAATACCCCATGACATTTTGAAGCCGGATTTTCGGTGTTTTTTGAATTTGTTTATAATTAGGATGCGCATCCAGATAATGGACTAAACTGATTATAGGATTGTAGAACTCGTGATTTTGTTTCGTTTAGTGTATATCTCATGAATGTGCTCACCGTTCTTCTTCTTTGCAATTGGGTTCCAAAGACGAACATTTGGTGCGTAAATTTTTATAAAAAACATATATTTTGAGTCTAAAATTAAGAAAGTCTATTAAAATTCCGTGGAAACCCTCGTGATTTTAGTGTTTTACGTGCCGGATCTAATGAGCCCATCCATGTTCAATTCCGCCCAATAAAACGGCGGATATAGGTACCTTGAATGTGGGAAAAACTGCAAAAATATATTTTGACAAATTCGCGTATATAATCGCATTTTTCTTCGAATTGATTTTAAATACATTCATTCTTGTTTTATCATATTCGCGAATCTGTGTGAAAATAGGTCAAAAATATATCGATACGCAAATTATATGCGTATTTTATCCAAAATCGATTGTGGAGGCACATCCGCGGTTCTTAACCGATCCTTTTAAAATAGGTGTCCTTTTGTATATTTTCATATGAGATTACTGAAATCGGATGCGCATAAAAATCGTATGCACGTTGCGCCATTTTTAGAGTTTTTGCATAGTAAAGTGCATTGAGCGGCACACTTTGGCCGTTTAATGAAACCTCAAAAAATGCATAATTATTGGAAGAGATTTATTCGATTTATACGAAAACCGCATGCGCATCAACTGATTTCAACGAATACGCGAACTGCATGCTTTTTAATGTTGATCATTTTCATATACTGCAACTGCAATATATTTGGTCATTTTTATAGTCAAAACTCTTAACAGAGGAATCTACCGGTATTTAACAATCGTTTAAAAAAATTGTAGAACAAATCGTCAAGTGTTGTAGAAGATTTAGGCTAAATCGTATTATCTTAACCATACCAAAAAATCAAAAATTGAAAAAAAACATGTTGTGGCAATTCAAAAATTAATTTATTTTGTTTTCAGATATTTTCAAGCTCTTATGTGTTGTTCGCGACTATTAAACCGTATTTCAATGTGATTTGACTAGTATCCAAAGAAAACAAATGTGTTTAACCATTTGTGAAGAAATTCGCGAATTACAACAAATATATATTATATTCGAAATACAAGATTTAAAACCGCTATAACTTTTGTGCGCAGCATCCGAATTTGTGAACGCGAACAGATTTTGAATCAGCATATTTCCTTAACCTATGTACCAAAAATCATAAATGTGCTCGGAAAAAAAAATTCAAATTTTGTTTTTATGGAATTTTAAAGGAATTTTGTAATTTCCCATATATTGTTGGTTGCATAATATGCAGATTGTCATTTCATGTTTCCTTTCCTTTTGTACGAAGGAAATATTCGGCCTAAAGATCTTATACTAGGGCTAATATATATATTTCGAATATTTTTCATAGAAAATGGTTTTACTGATTTTTTCAAAGTATTCTTCAGCATCATTTATGCACTTCTTAATGGGCTCAAATTTATTATCAAAATATGGTTTTTGGAGGCTACAACAATATCTTCTGACGACGAAAATCGTTTACCACCCATTTTTCCTTGATGAACAATTAAAATCGAAATATCGATTGGTTTTCATTGGTCTTCATTAAGCCTACTGTTACTGTCGAACAAGGATAACTTTTTGGCTTGTAGGTAGAAGGCTTTATAATATCGTCACATAAACAGTCGAGGGGCAATAATCTTAGGAATAACCTGACAAAAGGGTCTTTCCGTAATATGGCTACACATTCTCAATTTACCCCAATGAGAGCATAGGCAATATTGCCGTCCAACTATGGCCCAGAATTCCCATTTTTGTTAAATCTGGTTTCGAATGTCAAATAAAATGAATCCAGAATAACGGATTAAACATACAAATAAGAAAAAAATATTTCTTTTCTTTGCTGACTTTTATTTTATTTATTGTGTATTATAAATTTTAAATATAGCCGATTCGGTTAAAAAAGTACAGAAAATCTCCAAAATACCGAATTATGGAGAGTCCGTTTATATGGAACCTTGGAAGGAAGATTTGCTACCCAATAATAACCAAAAATATCTTCCAAAGTCCATTTTAATTTTTTATTAATTTTTTACAAATTTCCAACGACTATTTTTATATAATAGGTAATAACTCTAAAATTTTTGAATGGTCGCAAAATTCTGGACAGAGAAAATACAATGGGTCGATTGGTACTATAACCATAAAATATTCTCCGGCACTGCTTGTTAACATTTTGACACATAACAAGTTTATAAAAAAATTTTTCAAATATAATTATAGTCACAAAATATGAATTTTTGCTTTGACCTGATGTCATTTGAAAAACGCGACGCACAATGATAAACAGCTTTAATGGTGTAAAGCTCAAAGTGTCAAAATTTGAAATAAATAAGGCCTTTCCCTCTTTACCTAAAATGGACTTTTTGCTAAAAAAATAGGTTCCTGGCACAATGGGCCCTTCCCTTTTCAAATTCCCTTCAAAATTCAATCTCTTAAAGGATCATTTTATATTACTGTTATTCCAAACGAAGGGTTGGTCTGGGGATACCAAAAAGACACCACAGGCAATAATTGTCTGCTAAGTAACATTGCATCTTTTTACTATGGTGAAAACCCCTAATTTGTCCATAATTCCAGACGTATTTGGTGGAAATTTTGGCACAGTCTTCACGAAGATCCAAGGGCGAAGTCGGGAACATAACACAAACTATATTGACTACACGATTCTCAATTGTCAAGAAGACAATTAGTTAGCCGAGTGTTATTTTATTTATTCTCAATTTTTTCAGTTTTTCTTCAGTTAAAGGCTATAAAAAATCGAAGGCTCTAAAAAAACCTAATGATGTTTGTCTTGTTCTTCATTAAAATTTTAAATATACCGCCACATTATTTTGTACAACTAATCATATTGTAACATTGAGATAACAAATTCGTCATCTTTTAGTTCCTAGAAAAGAACCCCCAAACCAAGACTTCATTAGAAAAACTACCACGTATACGGTGCATATTTGCCATTTGCCAAAATCATTGAAATTCCATGTAATCGCAATAATCAAAACATATTTACCAAAAATATTATGCAAATTCATTCTATTGATTGGCTGTCAATTTTGGCAAATATTTCGTTTCGTAGTTCGTTCATTTTTTTGCAACTGATTCAGCTACACCCGCCATAGAATAACAATTCAGGTTCATGTTCCTACCCCTTGTAATGGATGTTGCTAATGCACCATTCTTATGAATTATGAATACAAGGAATCAGGAGATTTCTTTGGCCGTTGAATCAAACCGCACACATGTACGCAAATCCTTTGTGTAAACATAGCCGAAGTTACCGCCACCACCACCAACACTCAAGGAAAACATGGCAATATGCCAACAAAAGGATGTTTATATACCCCGACTCACAAGTATTTAAGATCAACTCGATGGTGAATGCGTGTTACCTTTTTTGGTGCCTTAATCTCTTTCTTGTTGTTATTGCCAACGAACAAAAAAAAAAACACAAACAATTTTTTACACAAATGTTTCCTTTGGTGGCTTTGGCTTTATTATTGATTCATAAGTTCACGGTTTGCGAATTTCTGAGTTCTCTATTGAGGAGGCGCAAAAAATCCAGCAAATGTTAAAAAAATCGTTGTATTTTTGTTGGCGAAACCCACACCCAAATTCCCAACACAGGATTCACCTTCAATTTAAGAGATTTATTCTCTGAAGTGTTACAATTTTGTTTATTGCCAACACTAAAGGCTTTTCCGCCACATATTGTGGCATTGCGTGCTGTTAGCAGCCCTTGTTGTTGCTGTGGCAAGTGTTGTGTGGTTAATGGATTTTCAATATAATTTCATTCATTCAGGCGGGCATTTTTTAAGGGTGCAAATAATCCGCATTATATATTTATTGCTTTATTGTATTCTCTGTGGTTTGTGGGCTAGCTGTTTTTTTTTTCTTTTCATAAAAATCCCTTTTTTTGAAGTTGTTTTGATTTGTATTTTTTTGTTAGATTTTATTTGGCGATAATATTTGGGTTTTGTTTTCGAAAGAAAAACAAAGAAAACAATATGAAAATGAGTTATTTAGGTGTTATGGTTGTTTTGTTTGGTAATTAACACCGTACCGGAATTAATTATATAGGATTTATTTTATCGGTTATGATAATCGATTGAAGATTGCCATACACCCCTTGAAAAAAGTTAATAAAAAATTGGAGTTGTTATAAAAAATAAAAACTTCTGACAAAATCATAGTAATATTAATAGAAATCTGAATAGATTTTAACAAAATCTGATCCACCACCATAAGATGTGGATTTAGACATGTTCGTCTGTTGAGATCAGGATGTTTGAAATTAATAGTAAATTGGTCCAAGTTACAGTACAGCCTCCATATAAATGTACCGCACCATTTAACATACTTTAATGCACCATGTTGTTGACATAGAACTTTTAAAGTGACCCCGACCGATTTTAAATTTATTTCGATCGGCACGCCCCAAATATTGGGTATTTTGTGCATGTTTTTTAATAGAATTGGCTAAAATTTTACATTTCAGTGTGGTGTTTTCCTATTGAATTAGTTGTAATTTGGTATTTGGGTTCACATAAAGGCGCCTCGCGTAATTCAGTTTTTTGGGTATATTGAAATTTTTTTATAATCTTCATTTATTATTCTGAGCAAGGAGGAAGTGGAAAATGACAATTCTAAAATACAAATATCGATAGGTTGTCTATCGGGACCCTATGTAAAATCCGAATTGTAATGTTATATTTTGTATTATCCCGTGCCAGAATCACTTTATCAATTTTGGCACATGTTTCGGAGTAGCCCCCATAATACGGCAGGCAGGTAAAGTTCGAAGATGGGATATACGCCCATTTTCGGTATTTTGGGATTCTTGAGCGCGTTTTCAAACGAATTCACTGACGTTTAGTAGATTGGGTTATTATTGGGTACTAAATTTCTCAACAAAAAACTATAAATATACGCCCACTTTTTCTGGTATCCCCCATAAAACGGTACCACCAAATTTTCAGTACTTTAGTACTTTTGATCCCATTTTTCGACCGAATTGGCTGAAATTTAGTAGTTTGTGTTTTTATTGGGTAGGAAAGCTCTCCATAAAAATTTATAAATATAAGACCATTTTTTCGGGAAGCCTCCATATAAGAAGTACCCTCAAAAGTTTACGATATTTTGGGGTCCTTGAGCGCGTTTTTCAACTGAAGTCGCTGAAATTTGGTATTTTGTAGTCGTATGTTGTAACAAATTATAAATATTCGCCCCTTTTAGCGATAGTTCCCTCATAGCCCCCTTTTGTTTATTAAAATTGTAATCTAATTTTTTCCGCGTTTTGGGATTGTCCCCATATAGTGGGATTCCACCATAGTTATGGGGGATATTCTGTTCTAGAAAGGATGGAATTCTAACACGATATAGCCATCTGCTGTAATTATTGTACCTTCGGAGAATATCGAGATGAAAAACTAGAACGTCAGGTTCGAGAATGAACTATATCGGCCCGCATTTAAGCCTAGCATCCATATAATTATACCTACAGATCATAGGCATTTTTAATATTTATCATAAAGGAAGGTTTTGTGATGCAAAAATTTTAGGTTCGAAGTTGAGCTGTATCGGTCCTCAATTAGGCATAGCACTTCATATAATGATAACTTAAAATATTCGGCAATTCCTACACGATGTGTTCAATATTGGTCCCGCTTTAGGTATAGCCTTCGTATTTGGTGTATATTATGGTGTATGTTGGTATAGGTATACTTGTTGGTTTGTTCCCTATATTTTCATTTGAAGTAAATATCCCCAGTAGAAAGTGTCTTGCAGACAACATTAACGAATCGTGCAAGACAATGGCAATTCCTTGAAGACACTTTGCAGACAACAATGTGAGATCCTTGACGAAATTTTCACACAAGTGTCGCAGTATTCATGCAAGACAACTTGGGCGACAAGGTAAGCGAAGTTGTCGTTGACGACAACTTCGGCGGCAAAACTCCCTACTTTTCGTTGACGACTATCATCGACTATGTCGTTTACGCAGTCGTTGACGACTGCGTACCCATTGTCATCAATCATACCCCATTAAAAATTCAAATAAAAATATACATATATGTACATATACGTAATTTATTATATAACAAGAATTATACATTGCATTTACGTTTATAATAATATAAATAAACACATTGCATGATAAGTTGTCGAGATGATTTTCTCCATTTTAACATCATCTGTAAAGAAACAACAACATTAAAACGCTTTAAAATATGAAACATCTTTCAGATATTACCTACAATATTTCACCAATTGTCATTTATTTGCCCCATCCTAAGGGTAAAAGAAAGCATTTAAGAAATGATACAAATAATTGTATATTCAGTTAAGCTTACCTATTTTAACCGAGATTCTTAATTCTTATATATTTAAATTTAACCTAAATTTCTTATATATTTTTGCAGAAACATTTTTCTTTTCGTTTCTGTCAATATTTCATAGTACACTCAATTCAGACTATTTTTGTTTTGTTTTCATATTTCGAGAAGAACGACATTTTCGACGACATATCATGTGTTTAGTCATGAATGACAATTCCATAAATTTCGTCAACGTTTCGTCAATGAAATTGTCACGCAAGAGAGTATTTTCTACTGGGTCAGTATACCTATGGTGCCCGGCCAAACTTAACCCCCTTTTAAATTGTTTTCATATTTGTATTATCATATATAGTGTCTATATCATTTGCAGGTATTTTGATTGTGCACCTCATTGTGGAGACTAAGAAGTTCGGTTCGATCCAGCGACCCTTTTTTGGTAGGAGTCAAAACCGGAGTTGAGTAGAGAACATGGAGGGAGTCCAGCCAAAAGTAGTTCAACTCCGCTGCTCTACTCTAGAGTGTCCCATTTTTGGTCTTTGTGTCAATTTTTTCACGGTGGATCAATCTTATAATAGTTTTGGATGGTTGGTTTGTAAAACTCATAAGTTCTACTTTTACAAGTTTGGTGAATGCGTAATGTCAAACTCTGTCCTTATGTGCGGAAAGAGTTAATGTTGGAACTTAAAATAGCAAATTATTAGTATAACTAACTATTTAATAATTTAAAAATATCGTAATTTGCTAGCAAATATATATAAAATGTTCAACCTTTTAATTTACAAATGTTCATACAAAGGAAAATTTATTATTGTTTTAAATGAGTTTGCTTTGTTGATGATTTATAAACTGACTTACTGATGATTTGCTACAATTATATGCTCTTTTATTCTTTTTTTCATGTTAGCTTCAAGACTTATTAGCATCTTGGGACGAATTGTTACAAGGACAATTTACAACAATAAATTGGAACTGTTACAAATTATTTACACAGAACGGCTCATCATCTATTCAGTCATTCAAAAAGGAATACAAGTAAAGACACAAAACAGCCACAAACAAAAAAAGAAGTTCTATGCAAACGAATCATCAGCACTGCGGCGAAAAAGTTAAACGTATAAAGTTTCATTCCAGTGAGAGATGGCAGCAAGGACAAAATAAATATAAACTAAACTTCGAAAAAAAACAACTCTTAATAAATGTCTCAGTTCCACTTACCGAAGGAGATTTCCCGATGATGATATTCCGAATATTGCGGGGGTTCCACAACGACATAACTCCAAATGATGTACGACTGACGCACAACCGTTACTAAAACGTTTCTCAAGGAAAGTTAATTAATCATCTTTACCAGCGGTGCTGGGCTGTGCTGTGCCGTGCCCAGGGTAGCGACTGAAATAAGAATAAATGTCTCCTGAGATAATGTCAACATAAATGGTTTTGGCAATTTCGGCTAATTTTTTGTGAATTATTAACATTTATTTGTAGGCTGTTTTGTTTTCCTCCCCTGTCCGGAAATGGCAACATCGTCCTTGGTGTTACAGTGGTATTCATTTGATGTGCTGTATATTGGTGTTACAAGTGCAGAAATATATTGTGGAGTTGATGTACAGTGGTTTGGTAAGTATAAAAATGGGATTACAAATTGAAAAAATAAAACTTTAGTTTTTCTCTTTCGAATCCAGCTTGATGAATTTTATAACCGCACAGGGACTATTCTAATTCGAATGAATTTTCATAAAATTCCACATTCTAATTGAGGAAATTAGATTTTCCGATTCAGTCAAAAAAAAATATATATTGAGATATATATTTGACAAAAGTTGATACCACAGAAATCGAGGTAACTCCTCCAACTCATGAAGAATCGTCGAAGATGATAAGTCTGCTAATATTCGATATTGTTTATTTCACAACAATTTCAGTTTGTTGTTTTTACACAAGAAGTGGAAGATGTGTATATGGATGTTGATAACTTTTCCATGGGCAAAAGGGATGATTTCACAGCACAATAACGAAAGTTAATCTTCCATGCGTAACATCTTGCATTGAAGTACCCAAAAACTCATAAAACGCGAGTAATTTCCGAAAACTCCATATGCTCATAACGCGCATCCGATTTCGGTATGCACACTAAGAAAATACATGGATCTATACCTATTTCAATGCGTTCCATTAAGAACCATGGATGACCCAGCTCAAACTATTTTTGAGATAATTTGGGTACAGCTCTCTTTCGGCTGAAGATTTTAAAGTTATGTTTTCGCAATATCACCCATCCCCATATCACCCATACCCATATCATTCAATTGGCAGATCTATGGGTATCATTCAATTGGCCCGAAAAGTAGGTTTTTTTAGAAATTTGATCGCATAAAATTTTCACCTTTGGATGAGTATTACTCTGAAGCTGTCCATACTACATACACAAAATATATGGCATATATAATCAATTTGTAGAAATTCCTGTTTGGGTATTAAAGCTAGAAGTAAAATTCAAAAAACACTCAACATCGAGAAGTTAAAATTTTGAAAAATAATACATAAAAGACATATACCCCATTTGGCAGGCTTCTAGTTTTACGTTGACCTCAATCTGTTTTGCACATTTTTTATATTAATGTAGACACAGCTTCCACGCAAATAAAGTTTGGAGGTCAATATAGTGAAAATGTTTTCCCATATATTTAAGTAATTCCCGAGGCTTCAGCTATGTTAAAAAATTGGCATTGTTGCCATATACCCTCATGGGAGCAATTGTAGGTCTGTGGATTAAATATCCAAAATTCGCTAATTTTATAAGCGCAACCTTAACAATGACATCGACTACCGCCCACAATTTAATTGAGGAAAAATTTGTCTGCAGGATTCCTTAAGAAATCGCTAAACGTGGTGCTAAAAAACTGCACCATTTGTAGGCCGCATCTAATCATAAAGTTTTGTGGATAATTTTGAATTTGTAAGTAATGTTTTGTTATAAAAGACAGCTCCATTTGTTATACAAATGAATGACACGGAAACCACTGTCATTGTTTTTATGCAAAAATATGAAAATATTGTGTAATCTTAGATGTCCCAGGAAATGAAAGTATAATATTTGCCACTAGCCTTCTTACAGACTGATATTCATACACACATATAAACATATCTACAAAAAAACGTTTATAATGCATAATTCATAGTAGACATTGCTATATGTTTTTCCTTTGGTCTAAAAAAAGTGCAAAAGTCATAATGGCAATGTATTTGTACCTGTAACAATTGCTTTATTATATTCAAACGAATGCGAAAAAAATATTCCCAAAAATTGTCCTTAAGGAATATAACTTGTTTTTTTGCAGTTACATCTCCATCCACATCCTGAATCCGTCGTCTGGTCTGATTCACCACCACCACCATCCTCAACAACACAAAAGTCATACAATGGCATTCGTAAAATCGTATTAAATCATTTTCAGTGACTGCTGGTATATCTCACTTTTCTTAGTGGCGGGTGGATTCTACTATGAAGGATTTCCCTTTATGATAATAAATTTATGAAATGAATCCTCTACAATAAAGAAGAAGAGGAACACTACGTAAAAAAAGAATTATGAGTTGTTTGTGAAACGAAAAAACGAAGCACAAGGACCAAAACAAAAAAATATGTTTTATTGTCGCTGGGCGTGTGATCCATAATCAACCTGAGAGTATTGTAATAATCAGATTGAAGTTATTTACCGTCTTGGGGAAATTAAATTGTGTGGGTGCTAACGATGGTAATATATTAAATTTTTTGTGAATATTTTGGATTTATGTTATACAGCTTCAAAAGGGTACTCTTAGAAAATCTTCTATATAAAAGTAATTTGTAAAATATGTTATTTAAAAAAGAAGAGTGACTCCTCTCTCTCTCTCTATAGAAGATTTCTAAAAGGTATTCTACATACATAGGCTTTGTAGTTTTGTGGCTCTCGAAGACTCAATGAAAGCATCAGTCCATAGAAGACTTTTAAAAGTGTATACTCTGGGTTCAGAAATATATTTCGTACGTCAAGGAGGGGGGCCTCTGGTGCGAAATGAAGAAACTATTTTCCCTCCTTAAATATAATATAAGTAAATGATTGAGTTATTAATTCATTGACTGACTTAACGCTTTATCAAGGTCCAGACAAAACGGCTGAAGTTAGAACCTTGAAATTTGGTGTTGGTGTCCGAAGGTGTCAGATAAGGCTGGTTTATATTTGCAAATTCGTATTAGAACGGCACAAAAAGTATTAAAAAATACTGTGCACCATTTGTATTTGGTAAAGCTAGGAATGATGTACCAATGAGTTTTTTGAAAATTCCTATTACAAAAATATACGTAAAGTACTAGCATGTACTAAATTTTGTACAATTGCGTGACATGTGAACGTAGAGAGTTATATACTTGGAATTGGGAATGCGAATCAAAGTTGAGAAGAAGGGTGTGCAATCAATTTTTTGTCAAATTTTGGTGAACCGAACCGAAATTTGGAATTAAGATTCATGTTAGAGTGTAAGATAGGATTATGGATATAGTTTTAGAAATTTGTACTCATGGGTACAAAATTAAAAATAGTTCAGATTTAAATGAACGGATCGGTCTGGAATCATTAAATTTGGACATATAATTTCTATTTATAATTTCTATTGGATTGATAGGTAGTTATGGAAATTTATACTAACATATAAAGCTCGAATCATGAAATTTGGAGTCAGTTTTGGAAATAAGTACTACAAGAGTAGAAAAGGTAATAAACGCTACCAAATTAACTGTAGAGCTAGATTTATTTTGCGGCCAAAATTGGTCCATAGTCAGAAAAGTCCTTTGAAAGGTTTAAAACTTTTAGTATCAGGTTCATACATACCAATATATCGAAGATATTTCTAAATCCAAACCAATTATCTTCAATAGGGCCTTATATATGAGCTGTGACAAATTTAATTTCATTCGGATCAAAATGCGACCAATATTCTGTTTATAATACAGAGGACGGACATGCATAAATCGAATGTGATTCAGATGCCTATCCTCAAAAGTAATCATGGGTCTATCTCGCTTGGGCCGGGCCGAAATGGGTATATACCTCACCATAAGTATATGGAGAAAACTACAGCCAATGATTTTAGGAAGAGTGGGTAAAACTTTCGATGTAATGGAAAAACGGACGGGATCTTTATAAATAAAATAGACCTACACCGACAATGTTTTACAAGGAAATATTGTAACCCACTGGACGCTAGATTATTAAAATGCAGTCACTTTTCACTTTGTTCCTAAAATTTCCACCTTATGGGTAATTAGATTAATTTGCCATGAAGTTTCCAACACGACTGGGACGATTTAGGGGATCTATACCGACAATTTCATCTAAGAAGATTTTGTAATAGAAGACGACCAAGAAAAAACTAAATTTCAATATAATTTAATGGGAATTTTGACTAAAATCTATTCACCCTTGGTCCCGAACGTGGACCAATATTGATAATTTTTTGAGGAGTGGATTGAGTTGCCTGTAATCGGGATTATCGTAATATGAGGAATATGTACGAACAAGTAAAAACGTTCAATTTGGCATGAACAAGAAACAATAAAACAAGAACAATAAAACAAGAACAAGAAAACAACATAAGTTCCTTATATTCGAGAAAAACAAAGTGTTGGACTATTTTGCAAAAACGTTCGACTATTGTGCTAAAAGATGTTCCAATCACACTTTTACAATCAGTACTTAACTACATTTTGAACATTGCAAGTTAAATATTTGTTTTCACTAATTAGGAAAACATTTATTAAGGCGGCATTAACATATTTCAAGCATTTTCTTAGATATGGGGGTGGCCTACATTAGACGCATTGTCGAAGTTATTCTACAAATTTTTATTTCGATCAAGGACATGGGGTCTGGGATGATTAGGTTTGTGCGCTTCTTCGAAATGTTGGCCAATAGAGATAATTATTGGTAAGGGAATTTAGTACCACAACAGATTCCATATTACAGAGAATTTGGCTGAAAAGGTTATATGAGAGCTACGCCTCAAAGGGAACCGATAATAATAATTTTTTTGTAAGAAGATTTGACATCCAAACGTGAATATGTAGATTATTAATGAATTATGGCTGTATAATTTCAATATATTGCCTAAAATGTCAAATCGTTTGTTCTCTATCCTTAGACGAAATACAAAATGTATACCGAGGAGGTTTTTTTTTAATTTTAGCAGTTCAATACATTTGAGAATATAGAATTATGCTCATATTTAGTATTTTCCAGTTTCAGAAAATCGAAGTTTTTATATGATAGCTTGCTTCCGTTTGAAGGTTGGTTCCATGAGCGTATTGGAACAACTTCATTTTTTTATAAAAACTACTGCTCCATAATTACTTTGACTTTTAATACCTTGTAAAAAATACCCCCCACATCCATGATGTACAGAACACAAACAAGCCCACATAAACATATCTATAAATATTCAAAACATTATGGCAGGGTCATATGGAGACTTAACATATCATAAAATATTTATAAATTACTTCCGGACAAAAAGCCTTGAACCCATTTCCCACCTCCAACACATGCAACAAACGTAAGCACTTGTACTCTGTTTGACCAAGGGTCACATATCGGGAGGATCTATAAAATGGTCATTTAAAGTTAACGTTCAATTTATACGCTACATCCCACAGATAAACAAAAGCTCCTGAATATCTCTACCATGGAGAAGTAATTGCGGTTAAACGCAATTTAAAGGTTTTACCGGTTTAAGAAAGTTCAAATAAAAATGGCTATCGACCGGTGGTCGGATGGTCAATATTAATAACAACAGCAACAACAATGACCCGTAAATAAACACTAGCATATCCCATAAATGGCCGAAAGGAAATAAACAAGAAGACATACAAACAAACAGATAGACAAAAGAAATACAAGACTCGGATAAAGGAAGTAATAACAACAACAGATGAGATGTGTAGGTGGTTAGGGGGGGTTGAAGTACCATGAAGTAATAAAATAGATAAACACAGGGCAAAAACAACAAACACAAACTAACTACAACTCTGGCCCATGATACAATCATATTCCTTGGAATGATGGTTTGGTCAACAATGTGAAAGACGACTCATCTCCAACTGTGACTGTTCTGCATCTTTTGCTGAAGTGCCATCCATATGAGCGTAATGTGAGGGGAGTGTGTGTGAATGGTTGGTTTATGAGTGTGTGCGGTCTTATGTTAACGGTAATTGTATTAAAAAATGCAAGAGGTCAAACCGTATGCAGTCCTCATCTAAAAAGGCAATAAAAACACCAGGGAAGAAATGGGGGTGTTAAAAAAAAGAATATCACAATTATGCAAGACAGTAAGAGAAATATATATTCGCGGTTATATATTTATAGTAAATATTGATGTTTTGTGTATAATGTTTCAATGAACCGATAAAAAGTCGAAAATTTCATGGAGACGCCGCCCTCGCCGCTTTAAAAATGTCTAAAATAGGTCGGGACATTTATATGGGAGCTATATCATGGAAAATTGTCTGCCAGTAATTTTTTTGTTTGTATTCTCTATGAAAACGAAATACCAAATTTTACACACTGAAGTGGAAAACTTTGTCCACAACCTCCAGCATACCTACATTGGGCGGGACATATAAATTAGGGCTATGTAAAGACGTGCACCACAGTGTATAAATCCTATCTGCATATCAGAATTACTTTCTGAGTCGATTTATGCATGACAGTCCGTCTTTTTATTATTGTAAACAAAGAATAGGTGGCATTTGTGAGTTGGTTCGGTGCAATAGTGTACTTTTATAATAGTGCACCAAAGTCTCAAATGTTTGTCCGATAGAGACGAAATTTCGCACAATGTATGAAATTAATTTCCTGAACCATGGTTTAGTTGATCGGTAACTTTTCAAAGTGTTTACCAATCACCGCTTCAAAGATGCTAATCACGTTTCAGATGCTGCGAAATAACTGCTGATATCAACCCTCAATTTTTAATTAGCTGTCCGCATATATCCAGAAGTCTAGAAAGCAGGATGATCCACCAACTGATGTTTGCAAGCAATGCAATGCCAATGCAGATGCGTCGCAGTCTGTAGTCTAAAATCTGCATAGATTCCGTAGAATGCATAGCACAAGTATATGCTTGGTCCAGATCGTGCCACTGAAAAGGTGGCACTTCACCTGTCTAAGGCCTTCAATGCGGCCAACCAAGCCAAGATTTCGGGCGGCATAGACAGTTAGAAAACCCTTCAACCGTTTTTTAAACTTGGGACAACCAACTTTATGTGAGGACGCCAGTCATTTGAAGAATTCAGGAACTCTAAAGTGACTTTCACTTTCCAAGGCGCGGTAAACTGTTTAATCTCTACGAATTTGATATTTGACTTGGTTCGCTTTTATATGCCTTTTAAGTGGGGGAATCCTCATCCATTCTTTCAACATGACGTAGCCAACGTAGTCGCTGCAGCTCGAAACGTCTGACTATGTCTATGTCCGAGAATAGATGATATAGCTCATAGTTCATTCGACGGCTATATTCACCGTCAACGCATTCGGCCATAGATGTTCCGGAGAATTTTTCTCTCAACAACTCCAAGACTGCTTCCACGAACAACACGGGTAATATCAGCTTTGTAAAGTGTGAGTTTGGTCGCAGAGGTGGCCTTGCTTTTGATTGATTACTTAATGTTATTAGTTTTGTTTATAGCCGTACAGAGGTATATGAAATCCATACAACAACACGTTTGGTAATATCATCACTTTGGTCTTCTTGCCATTTACTGCCAATTATGTCGACAGCTGTCATTATGTCGATGTGATTGGCATAGGCAACATATGTTTGGTGTACAGAGTGTCATTTCTGTTCACATTTGCATCTCGTATGACCTTTTCCAGCAGGATGTTAAACAGGTCTCACGACAAACTTTCACCTTGCGTGAATCCTCATTGGTATTGAAGGACTCCGAGGAATCCTTTCCGACTTTAACTGCTGACCTTGTGTCACTTAAAGTTATCCTGCCTAGCCGCATGCGACTTTATAGTCGACGAAAAGGTGGAATGTGTCGATGTGTTCTTTTCCAGGATCTGACGCAGAGTGAAAATCTGGTCAATGGTATCCAATAATGTCATTGAACACTGGCTTCAGTCGTCCACACAGCACACTGGATAAAACTTTAAAACACCCCCATAAAATAACAATTTAGTCACTTTGGTCGATTTAACCCTCGGAATATTGACCGATCATCATCTAAACAGCCGTTCCAAACTTTAGGTTGGGGAAAAAGAAATTCACAATTTTTTTCGGCAGATGGCTTTACTGATAGATTTCTCGTAAAATATCAAGATTTATGCTCGTTGAAAGAGTGACATCGCCCAGGAGCTAAAAATTGACCATATACCATTTACAACTGACCAGAATTGGCGAACAGGAGAGGTGCCGTGTTCCACCGGGACAACGATGGGCCACCCACATCTACAGTGACTCGCCAGAAACTTCGAGAGCTTGGTTGGGAATTTTTAAAGCATCCGCAATACAGTCCGGACTTGGCACCAAGCGATTATCATATTTTTCTTGCATCCCAAAATTTCTTTAATGATAAAAAATTGGTATCTAGGAAGGATTGTGAAGATCGACTACTAAAGTTTTTTGCAAATGAGAGAGTCATTATGAAGATACTTTTAAAAAGTCAACAAATCATACAAGAAAACGGTGCCCAAATCGGACATTCCGAAGCATGTTAAATAAGGTCCTATAGTTCATATAAAAAATAATTTTCTTTCTTTTTCCCCAACCTAATATTAACGAATCACTATCGTATAGGAGTCTTCTTTGGCCAGAACCCATCTTACATGCAAAATATCGTGATTGGTCCATAACTGTGGCCTATATCGTATTTACAAATTATAATAGACAGACGGACGGACACACTTGTCTACAGCGACTCAACTTGTCAAGATATGACGATCGGTATACTTAGAGGTGGGTCTACGACCAATATTTCCCGGCGAGATATAGTTGAGATATAACGATCGGTATACTTAGAGGTGGGTCTGGGACCAATTTTTTGCGGCGTTACACACTCTTGGGGTTGCACAAAGCTATAACATAATTGGTAACATAAAGCTGGTAACATAATTGTGTAGGGTATAAAAATAGTGACCATTTCGGCAGAAATGTTTGTTCGAGTCATCAAACATTAGGCCCAACGTATTGACAGATTCTATAGCGTTGGTAGAATTCCCGATAAAACAATTGTCAAGTCCTTATTGGAAAAAATATATATATGTATAATGCATGTGAATATTACTTATTTATTTACTGGTCAAGTCTGTGCATCCGGTCAAGTGTACAAACTAAAATTATCTATACTTTAAAAAAACAAATGTTATAATTCATTTTTTCTGTAATTTGGCTCCTTTTGCTATGTCAGCCTGGGAATACTATCGATCATAAAAATGCACATAAAAATAGTATCAAGCGAACTCAACACACACGCAAAAAATGTGCACAAATGGACGGTTAACACGATTATCACACTTGGAGTTACACAAAAGTTGACCCTTCACGCCACACATCAAACATACACATAAGGATATGCTGTGAGGGGAGAAAATAGAAAAAAAAACAACCACTCACAAAACATTCATGCCACCAACGATGTAGCCCAACAAAATAAAAAGAGAAAAAAAAACATTTCAGTAGCAATGGAAAATAGTAAAACCAAGTTGTAAATTATCAAAAGTGTCAGAGTTGACTGGCCTTCTTTGTTAAGGCGGCCGGCCAACAGGCCACCCTTCGTTTTGCAAAGACAATGGTCAGTGGAGTTGTTGCCATAGGATTGATGGCAAAGTTGCTAATATTACATCATCTGTGGTGATAATTTGAACCTCTTCAAATTTGCGGCCCAGCATCAACGGAAGGCGTATACGGTGTTTTTGTGGGCATTTTGTTTGCGTGTGTGTGTATGTTTATCTTTTGACTTGAGTGTTATGTTCAAAGTCCTTACATGCACACACGTTGATATCCTTGTAATGGAAAAGGACATTTTGATGGCTTTCATCAATGTGGACTCAGTTCAACGATCCGCTTTCTTCGGTTTCTTTTATGAATTCTCTAGAGAGAGCTTTTTATTGATGGAAGCACATCAATGCCGATGATGATGATGACAAAGCCAAAAAAAAACTCTTGATGGTCATTCCTGGGTTATAGTTCTCGTTGTTGTTGTTTTTGTTATCCTTCAAAGTGATGTATAATTTGTATCGTATTTGCTGTCGCACTTGAGAGAAAGTGAATGTGTAGAAAATTGTATTTTGTGTAGATGTGTGTGTGTGTGAATTATTTGACATTTTATGAGGTCCCTTTGGAGCTGACATTGCACGAAATTGTAATTGAATTTGAAAAGTGCTGAGATGTATTTGGCAATATAAAGAAATAAATGCTGTTGCTTTTACCAAAAAGAAAAACCCCATTTGAGGGCATTTGTAGTTCAAAACACTTGTTCGTTGGGTGTTAGGCTCTTTAATCCGTTCAGAAATTCACTTGTTTTAGTATCTTATTTATCTTTCATATAAAGAATAAAATAGTAAAATTATCATAACATTAAGTTAGGCTAGGTCCAAGAAAAGAATTAAAAAAATAAAATAAATAAATTGTTTTAATATTTATGACACATTTAAGATGCTACGAGTAGAACGTTTAATACTAAAAATTCATATATCGGCTAACATTTTAATATAGCTTTAAATTTTAACATTTATTTACCGCATTCTTTATATAATGTCCTTCCTCTTTTTCAGTATTTTGAATTTATAGACAATAGGGAAGGGACTGTAACTTGGCATTCCAGTTTCTTGCAAGGTAAAAAAATTCGCAGAAGTTTTACAATATTTTCAAGGTTTATGAAATAGTCCTCAAATTGAGGTTTCTTCCACTTCTGAACATTTGCAGCAAAAGCACAGAATACTCGGACCACACTGGCACCGTATATCTGAACAAAAACCAATAAATTAATAAGAGTTAAACAAGGATGCCTTACCTGCGCTCCTAGTGCTGCCGCAAGCTATATAATGAACTTTTCCCTATTTTTAAGTTATCGTTCATAGATTTGGTTTGAAGGGCCGATTTAAACATGGTATCGAATGTGGCCTCAAGCATTTAGAGTAGTTAGTGGTCGGTTTTGTATTCGCCACAAACTTCATATTCTAAGGCATTTTCATCTGTTCATATTGTAAGCAATGTAGCCGATGATTTTATGCTGTTATACGGGGGTCGCGGAATATGGGAAAGAGAAAGGCTGAACCCAATTTGGAAAACTCCCTGCTCAGTAGCTGGACCACCCTGCTTCCAAAAAGATGTGGATGGCTTCCGACAAGGACTTTAGTCAACTACTGGACTCTTGGCTCATTCAACTGCATTATCACCCCTTGTAAACTGTGACGGTATCTCCTCGGCGGGAAGAGATCTTATACAATGTTTCTCCTTGTCACTCTCGGGATGTTCGACAAACTCTCAGTTCAAATAACTGGCGCATCACTTCAGATCAGCTACAATTCGCCGATAAATGTGAGTAACGTCCTACCATCTTTCTTCTCCAAGGTTCGAGAGCGATTTTAACGTTGTCCACTGTTTACTCACACCAGTTCCAATGTTGCAACACCTCAAATGCGGTTGCATTTATTCCATTTATGATTCACGACTAATCAGCTGACCTTCCAACCCTGGAATCTGGGTTGTTAGATCGACGGAGCTCAATACGCATATTTGCTAGTTCAACTGAAAATTATGTCTTTTTTTGGGAAGTCGACCAGAAAGAATAAATCCAGCGGCAGCAATGACATCCTGAAATTTACTATCCTTCCATCGAAAGGATTGGAAAGTTGGATTGGAAACTCGCTATCACATATATTTTTCATCTATGTCCTCTATTGGAATATGTTTCGGTAACTCAAGATGCCTATGTCCCTGCAATCGAAGTTACTTTCATATTTCACCGAACTTTCTTCTAAACTGAACTCTTTAAAAATGTATTAGTCCATTACATTCAATGTTGGCCGTTGGGAATTGAAGGTGTCGCGTCACTACGAACGATATGAGGGGAGAAGTAGCCTTCCATTTGAATAACTCGTATGACATTAACCGAAAAATGCATGTCTTTAACAAGGTCTCTAAAAGTCGAATCTGTGATATTAAATAAAATATCAGAATATGTTTCATTGAATTTAATTTCGGCAAATTCATACTCCATAAACTTTCTCATTTAGTTTTGAATTTTTTCCATTAAATTTTTTTTTAATATTTTTATTATTTTTTGATATCATGGAACAACACCATTTTTGTCTTCAAGTAAATAAACACGTTTTCCATTAGATGCCACAATATTCTTAATTAAGGCGAACTCATATGGAATACCTGACTTCATTCATTCCATGATTCCGATGCACATCGCCTTAAAATGAAATGGAATTTCATTCATTAAAATTTCATTGACAACTTTTTTTAGGTGGAAATGAACATCAAAATCGAAAAATGCCAAGATTTAATAATGAAAATTGAAATGTTAAACACGTTCTAATCTTATTCAAATAAAGAACAAATAATGAAAAACACAACAAATATAAAAAAATTTCGAAGAATTTCGATAATAATTTTGTTTTGTTGCTGCCCCTATTCATGGGGTGAGAAACGACGACGACAACAACAACAAAGTTGAAACCAAAAAAGGTGTAATACCAAAAGATAAAATCATCAAGTGGTAACTGAACGCAACAACAACGACAGCAAATTATATAAAAACACCTTGGTTCCGAGTAATAAAAAACCAGCAACAACAACACCAAACAAATCCGTAAAAAACAACAAAACTTTGAACCAAACCACCAGGCCAAAATTAAAAATAATAAAAAAAAACATTGAAAAAAATTCTATTAGAAATCCCCAACTCAAAAGGAATCCAAGATGAGAAAACGGAAATGTGGTGCGTGCCTAAAATAATCACAGCGATCTATAGTGCATAGCTCCTTAGACGCTGTCATCGTTTTTTTTTCATTTTAAAATGAACCCCATGAGCTGGGAGATACTTATCTGATGGCTTTTCCTTGGCAGAGTTGTCGCAATGGTTGTTTGTGATGATGATTACCATGTTGCTTCTTTTACACAATCCAACCAACTATGAGTTTTATGCGGGAGCCGTTTGTAATAGAAACATCATCCGCATCAGCATCTTTGTTGTCTTTGTAATCATTGGCGGCATCATCGTCATCATTGTCGTCGTCGTTTTCAGTAGCATGTCACAACTTTGTAACATTTTGTTTTTTATTCATTAAATATTAACTGGTGTTTTTGTTGTTGTTGTCGTATAGCATCAATTGTTTTTGTTCGAGTAGCACCAATTTACGCCAAAGTTTCCGATAGACTTCACAGCATACGATTACACTTGCTGAGAATGTAAAGAAGTTCGCATATGACATGTTTCAAGTTAAGAATAAAAGCAAATATGCAATTTTACACAATATGAAAAAAATGGATGTCGGGAAGTTGGACGTTCAAATCTCTATGTAAAATTATTTTAAAGAAAAGTGATCAACAGAAATCCAAATCGAATATGCAAAATATTTATCGTCGCTTGTAATGTTAATTACTAAACGTTTAATAAGATTTTGGGGCCATTCGCATTTTTTTCCAATAGGGGAGACTGGGGCACCTTCGGCACTTTTTTTTTAGAGCTCTATATCTCAGTACTTATTCAACGTATATTAAAACTTTATGGCTGATTATTGTCCTCTGACACTTAATTATAAAAAATAGTACCAAAAAGATATAAAAAAATAGTATTAGTTAACAAAATTTACAGTTATGTAAAAAAAGTCAAATTCGCCGAATGTGCCCCAACCCGGGGTACCTTCGGCATTTGATGGGGCACATTCGGCACTATATTCTTAGCCGGGTAATTGTCATCGCTATCAGTCTGGTTGAAATTCGGATCCTATAAAGGCTCTATTTGGTTTTAATACGCCACACAATGTTTGAATTATAGGGCTTTATTTTCTAGCGGCGGACGTTTACATCTCAAGGTCGGACACACTTTCAGAAATAGGGGTTTTCTATCGCATTTTCGTCAATACAAGCACGTTTGATCTAGTTTTAAAGACAAACTCAAAAACATTTTAAGGAAATAATATTGCACAATCTGTATATGGCCGAATGTGCCCCACTTTAAAATGCCGAATGTACCCCGAATGTACTTTTTATAGTTTTTTTCATTTTTTTCGATCAGTTTTGTAAAAACATTATATTTTTAAATATTTTTATAATAATACACATCGTAGTTAACCACTTTTTAATAAAATTGTCTTAAAAATTTAAAAAGTTTTATACACGAAATACTTACGAAATGGAATTGAAATATTACAGAACTTCTATAAAAATACAAAAACCTGTGTATCTAAATAAGCTTCTTAGCTAGAAATTTCAAACTTTGTGTCAGTTATTTATTTCGATATTCGATACCTATGTATCGAAACTAGTGATGTACGGTGAGAGCTTCATATCGAAAACGTGATTGCCGAAGGTGCCCCGATGCCGAAGGTGCCCCAGTCTCCCCTATATCTCATTACTTATTTGGCTGATTATTGTTCTCTAATACTTAATTATTATTTTGTTTTAATATGCGACTCAATGATTGACTTTTAAGGCTATATTTTCTAGTGGACATTGACGTCTCAGGCCACACCATCAGAAATTTCGACCCATATTAAAGGATTATTTTTAAAGTCAAAGTAAAAAAAATTAAAGAAAACATATGACTGAATGTGCCTCACTTTAAAATGCCAAATCTACCCCGTCGGTGCTTTCTATAGTTTTGTTCTCTTTTTCTGTCAAACATTATATTTTAAACTATTTTTATAAGACTGCCTTAAAATATGAAAAGTTTTATACACGAAATACGAAATGGAATGGACATATTACAAAAACATGTGTAAAACGTATTCGAAAAATCGGAAGTCCAAATTGGCTTTCGCCATTTTTCATTGAGCTTTTTGAGAGATATTATGTTGGATGGATGGATGAATTAAAGTTTAATATTAAGGCTCAGAAACGAAAAAATTTGCCACGAGGATTAAAAAAAAATGAAAACCTCAAGCCTCAGTATTCCAAGGGTACTGGGAAGCATAGAGGTGGGTCAATAATGATATTGGGCTGTTTTGTTTGTATGGCTAGTATTTATACTTCTTGTGTGTGTGCGAAAATTAGCAAAATGGCAAACCTAAGAAAATTATTTTTTGGAAAATCGCGTATTTTCGGTCGCTCTTGTCATCGCTTGTTGCTGACAAAATAAATCGGTTATGTCTTAAGGATTTGTTCTAGTATTGTCGTGAAATTTGGTTAATAGCAAACGGTATGGTATTTAAAAGACACACTATTTAAAACCAGTGAGCGGGGCAGTATAATCGGACGGGGCCGACCATATGATACCCTACACAACTACCACGAAAAGCAAACAATCGGCTGTTCTATATTCTGAGCCTGGGCAATATTTCGTGATATTTGCACCCTTTTTACCGATTATAGATAAACAACTCCACTTTCTAAGTCTTGCATATTTTCAAAATGTTTTTTCTTGAAGTGAATTTTTACGCCATAAAATTAAAAATTGGTCACTTTAGGTTTTGGTTGATTTGACCCTCGTAAAATTGACCGATCATCATATAAACAGCCGCTCTAAGTATTTGGTCAGATCCCCTTCACCTTGTAAAATATGTGATGTTCTGCATATAATAATTGCCTCTAGAACGACTAAATCTGACAAAATTAAAGTCTTCGGTTCATTGCACCCCCTGAATGAAATCTCAACTTCACCGAAAACTATAGGTGTCGTCCTTGACGATAATCGGAAATTCATGTACAATTTCAAAGCGATCAGCGCGACATTTCCGTCCTCTAATGGAGTAATAGTAATACTATGCACATAGTCACCTTTACCAAATTACGTATAACTCCCACACCAGAGTACATACAGCCATATAATTGGTATCAATTTAAAGGTCAACAACTCCTCTTGGATATACTATCAACTTCTCGGGTATATGTCCTTTAGGAGAAATATATACACCCAAGAATAAAAATGTTGTAATTTTTCACACAAAAGTCAGGGTCCATTTGACCCGCTAAATATTGACCGATCTTTATCAAAACAGGAATGCTTATTCTTTGGCCCGATCCCCTTCTCCATGTAAAATTTCACGATGTTCGGACCATAACTGCGGCCTCTGGAGCGACCAGAAAAACCGACAAAAATTTAGTATTGGGTCCATTTCATCCCCTAAATATTAACCGATCTTTACCAAAAAAAAAAAAAATAGGGGTCTTCATTGGACCGAACCCAACCTACATGCAAAATTTCGTGAAGATTGGTCCATAACTGTGGCCTGTATCGTGTTTACAAATTATAATGGACAGACGGACGGACGGACGGACACACATGTCTAGATCGACTCAGCTAGTCGAGATATGACGATCGGTATACTTAAAGGTGGGTCTGGGACCAATATTTCGCGGCGTTACAAACTTTTGGGGCTGCACAAAGCTATAATACCCTGACAACATAGTTGTGTAGGGTATAAAAAAAAAAATAGATTCATTTGTGAGACTTTTACTTTGTAAAACTATAACCATGTTAATCGTCATCCAATCCAAACTGGGATTTAGAAAGAGTTATATGTTCTTCGTTTGACTATCTAAAACCCATCATAAATAAAGCAATGACAATTTAGTTTTTTTTTACAGATATGCCATTTTGAGTATGGTGTTTTTTGGATGTTATTTCAAAGAAAAATTTGTAGATCTTATGAAGATCAATATTTAGAGTTGTTCACGGGATAAGCAGTACGTATTATTTGAAAACAAGATTTAAAAAACACTTTAGCTAATAATTCAAAACACAGTATAAGCCAAATTCGTACACTAACACTGTGCGACACGAAAATTATTCAGGGGTAACAGTCACAGACATGTAGAGTGAAACAGGGAGTTCCCCAAAGAGATTTAAATCTTCGAAATTATTTAACATTAACCTTTCTGAAATTTCGTAACCACGGGATGAAATTTGTAGTACAATTACACTATGCTACAAAACAACAACAAAAAAATTATTCAGGGTTCTAACGTACCAATTCTGTTTAGTTGGAGTCCCTGGACCACGAAAATACCTTTGGTTTTTTGGGTCACTTCGAAAATTAATTTTATAATGGTAAATGTAGAGACACACGTGGTTTCATAGATCTTCAATTTGAAATTCGAATAACTTCTTTCATTTCTAACGGATTTATATTATTCTTTTTATACCCTTCACCACACTGTGGTACAGGGTATTATGTCTTTGTGCATATGTTTGTAACAGGCAAAAGGAAACGAGGTAGACACGTGGTTCCTTTTGAGAATATGCATAGTATCACTTTCTAAGTCGATTTATGTATGTCCGTCCGTCTGTCCGTCCGTCCGTCCATGTATTTTTGTGAACAAAGTACAGGTCGCATTTATGATCCGAATTGGATGAAATTTGGGATAGGTCACTTATTCGGCCCAAGGACGAACCCTATTGAAATTGGGAAAAATTGGTTCAGATTTAGATATATCTCCCATATATAAATTTAACCGATTTAATGTAAAAGGTCCCTATATATCTTTCGATTTGCACGAAATTTGGTACAGATTAATCATTTAGGTCTAGAATGATGTCTGCCAAGTTTCGTGAAAATCGGTCCAGATTTAGATATAGCTCCCATATATAGTTTCGTCCAATTTCATGTAAATGGTGCACCAAAGTCCCTATATATCTTTCGATTTGCACCAAATTTGGCATAACGTACTGAATTGGGCCTAGAATTATGTCTGCCAAGTTTCGTGAAAATCGGTCCTGATTTAGATATAGCTCCCATATATAGTCTCGCCCGATTTGATGCTCCAATGTCCCTATATATCTTTCGATTTGCCCGAAATTTGGTACATCCTAATCATTTAGGTCTAGAATGATGTCTTCCAAGTTTCGTGAAAATCGGTCCAGATATAGATATAGCTCCCTTTTATTATAGATTGATTTTAAGTAATTGACGCACCAAGGAACTAATAGGCTGATAGGAACAAAACGTTCCGAAATTAGTATAACCTAACCTGTGGCAAGTTTGTTTGAAATCGCTTAATATTTGGATAGAGCTTCCATATATATTTTCGCCCGATTTCAAGTAAATTGGGCATCAAACTCCTCATGTTAGTCAGATTGACATAAAATTTTGCACAACTTACAATATTGAATTATGTAGTTGCGTTTTGTAGAAGTACAGACATAGCCGAACGGATGACCTATTTATATTTGTTTGAAGTCGATTTACATACTTTATGGATAGATATAGGTAGATTCACATTTAGATAAATATCACATATTTTATTTCATCCAATTTCATGTCAATAGTCCTGTTTAATATACCCATAGTGGTGAAGGGTATAATATAGTCGGCCCCGTCCGACTTTACTACTTTCCTTACTGGTTTTCTTTCGAAAAGTAAAATTTTTCTCTTCAAACAAGATATATATTTGGTAAAACGGTTGAGGATTGACTGAATTACAGTGGTTGAAATGTGAAAAAATACGCATAAAAAGACACAATTTATTTTTTTTCGGACTGTACGATGAAATAATCGAAAATGAGAAAAATCAAAAAAAAAAAAAAAAAAATCGGTTAAGTAATGAATACACATTTTTGTGATTCTATGCATATTCTCTAAAGGAACTATGGGTCTACCTCGCTTCCTCGTTTCCATATTATGTTTGTAACAGGCAAAAGGAAACGAGTTTCTTTAGAGAATAGGCATAGAATCAATACAAAAATGTGTATAAGTCATTCATTTTTAACCAATTTTTTTTTTATTTTTCTCATCTTCGAAAGCTTATTGAATTCTATTCTTTGAAAGAGAAGAAGAATAACATAAATCCGTTATAAATAAAAGAAGTTATTCGCGTTTCAAATTGAAAATCTATGAGACCACGTTTTCTCTACATTTACCGTTATACAACAAATTTTCGAAGTGACCCAGAAAAATCAAAGGTATTTTCGTGTTCCAGGACTCCAACTAAACAGAATTGGTACGTTAGAACCCCTGAATAATTTTTTTTTGTTTTGCGGCACAGTGTAATTGTAAATTTCATCCGACGGTTACGAAATTTCAGAAAGGTTAATGTTAAAAAATTCCGAAGACTTAAATCTCCTCCTCTCCTCACAAACAATTTTCCATTGTACGGACGGAAATAAGCATTCACTGGCCGACGAACTGAAATGGCTAACACGCAAATGATTGACAAATCTCTCAAGTAGCTAACAGACAGACCCATTGAACTACAGATTGGATTAAATAGGAAAATATTTAATACCATGAATTTGAGAATATTTTCACAGGTATAGGCGTGATTTTAAAACAATATTTTCTGAAGGACTAACACAGCTATAGGCTTGGATTTTTTAAGAATATATTCTATAGGACTATCACAGGTATAGTCGTCGATTTCTTTTAAGAATATATGATTTTTAAAGAATATATTCAGCCTGACTGAATACTGTTTTCCATTGTAAAATTTTTATTATTTTTTCATCGGAAAACGTCTATTCAGCATAGCTGAATACTGTTATCCATCGGAAAACTTCTATTCAGCCTGGCTGAATACTATTTTCCATAGGAAAACTTCTATTCAGCCTGACTGAATACTATTTTCCATAGGAAAACTTCTATTCAGCCTGGCTGAATACTATTTTCCATAGAAAAACTTCTATTCAGCCTGGCTGAATACTATTTTCCATAGGAAAACTTCTATTCAGCCTGGCTGAGTACTATTTTCCATAGGAAAACTTCTATTCAGCCTGGCTGAATACTATTTTCCATAGGAAAACTTCTATTCAGCCTGGCTGAATACTATTTTCCATAGGAAAACTTCTATTCAGCCTGGCTGAATACTATTTTCCATAGGAAAACTTCTATTCAGCCTGGCTGAATACTATTTTCCATAGGAAGACATCTTTTCAGTCTGGCTGAATACTATTTTCCATAGGAAAACTTCTATTCAGCCTGGCTGAATACTATTTTACTTCTATTCAGCCTGGCTGAATACTTTTTTTCCATAGGAAAACTTCTATTCAGCCTGGCTGAATACTGTTTTCCATAGGAAAACTTCTATTCAGCCTGGCTGAATACTGTTTTCCATAGGAAAACTTCTATTCAGCCTGGCTGAATACTGTTTTCCAAAGGAAAACGTCTATTCAGCCTGGCTGAATACTGTTTTCCATAGGAAAACTTCTATTCAGCCTGGCTGAATACTGTTTTCCATAGGAAAACTTCTATTCAGCTTGGCTGAGTACTATTTTCCTTCTATTCAGCCTGGCTGCATACTGTTTTCCATTGGAACACTTCTATTCAGCCATACTGTTTTCCAAAGGAAAACTTCTATTCAGCCTGGCTGAATACTGTATTCCATAGGAAAACTTCTATTCAGCCTGCTTGAATACTGTTTTCCATTAGAAAACTTCTATTCAGCCTGCTTGAATACTGTTTTCCATAGGAAAACTTCTATTCAGCCTGCTTGAATACTGTTTTCCATAGGAAAACTTCTATTCAGCCTGGCTGAATACTGTTTTCCATTGGAAAACTTCTATTCATCCTGGCTGAATACTGTTTTCCATTGGAAAACTTCTATTCAGCCTGGCTGAATACTGTTTTCCATTGGAAAACTTCTATTCAGCCTGGCTGAATACTGTTTTCCATTGGAAAACTTCTATTCAGCCTGGCTGAATACTGTTTTCCATTGGAAAACTTCTATTCAGCCTGGCTGAATACTGTTTTCCATTGGAAAACTTCTATTCAGCCTGGCTGAATACTGTTTTCCATTGGAAAACTTCTATTCAGCCTGGCTGAATACTGTTTTCCATTGGAAAACTTCTATTCAGCCTGGCTGAATACTGTTTTCTATTGGAAAACTTCTATTCAGTCATGGCTAAATACAATTTTCCGTAGGAAAAATTCTATTCTGTCATGGCTGAATACTGTTTTCAAAAGGAAAACTTCTATTCTGCTTGGCTGAGTACTATTTTCCATACGAAAACTTCTATTTAGCCTGGCTGAATTCGGTTTTCTATAGGAAAAATTGAATTCTGTTTTCTGAAGGAAAACTGCTATTCAACAAAGCTGAATGTAATGAACGTTAATGATAATCGTGCAAATGCATTGTTTCACTCTACATGTCAGTGACTGTTATGTTGGGCAGCCTGGTTCAATCCCCTGCTTACCTTCCAAAATTTATGATTCGTTTCATGGATCGCGGGGACCAAAATATTCTACCGATTCAAAAATCTATAAATTATCTGATTTCATTACGGAGTCCTTTGCAGTTAAGCTGCAAAAACGATAAATTTTTTGGACGTTGTACAGAAGGTGGGATTTAAGGTAGAGGAGCGTGTGACGTCGATGATGATGAGGGATACATATAGCAGGATAGGATCTAAATAGCTGAGGAAATTCAACCATCTATAAATCCCGTGCATAGAACAGGCTGTCGTGGGATTGTATCAACGAACATATTAAGATTCGTCTACTTTCAGCCTTATTGAAAGACTTGAATATCATTATTTTTTCAAGATAACATTAAACCTTTGAAGTAAGTTATGACACCCTTTTTATTTTGTATATCCTACACAACTATGTTGTCAGGGTATTATAGTTTTGTGCAGCCCCAAGAGTTTATAACGCCGCGAGTAGATCTAGACATGAGTCGATCTAGACTTGTATGTCCGTCTGTCCATTATAATTTGTATACACAATACAGGCCATAGTTTTGATGAGTTCTGGCCATAGAAGGCACCTATTGTTTTTTGTAATGATCTGATAATATTAGGGTGATGAAATGAACTAAAACTTTATTTCTGTTTGTTTTTCTGGTAGCTCTAGAGGCCGAACACGAAATTTTACACCAGAAAGGGAATCTGTTTTAATAAAGGGCAATATTTAGCGGGCCAAATGAACCAATACTTTTGTGTGAAAAATGACAAAATTACTATTATGAAAGCGTGAAAATGTAGCGTTGATCGCTTTGAAATATTACATGAAATTCCAGTTATGATCAAGGACGACGCCTATAATTTTCGGTGATGTTGAGATGATATTTAGGGGGTTTATTTTTGTCACATTTTCTAGTCGCTTTAGAGATAATTATTATATGCCAAACATCGTATATTTTACACGTTGAAGGAGACCTGACCAAATATATTTAGAACGGCTGTCCAAGGGTCAAACCAACCAAACCTTAAAGTGACCTAATTTTTATTTTATGGCGTAAACCTCGGGAAACAAGATTTGGAAAATATGAATGGTTTAGAAAGTGGAGTTGTTGACCTATAATCGGTCAAGAGGGTTCAAATATCGCGAAATATTTTCCAGTCTCCGAATATAGAACCGCAGAAAGTTAGATATTCGTGGATGTTGTGTAAGGTATCATGTGATAGGCCCCGTCCGACAGTATATTGTTAAGTTCGGCCGGGCTGAACTTTTTATGGGTGACATGCTATGACATTATAAATTGTGTGCTAATAAGTTGTTTATGCTCTGAGACATTCATATACCAAATAACAGGCACTGGCCTAGGAACATCCACATGCCGATAAATATGTTAATCTATTGAAAAATGTTTGTTTGGAAAAAAATTGCGACAATGAAGCGGTACATATCAAACTGTTTTGCATAGATGTTTTACATATAAATGTACAGAATTTAAAATGTCACTTTACAGTCTATTAGTTAAAAAAAATGTGGCTTAAATATTCAAAATAACCAAAATGGGACAGAACCTTCGTATGGAAGCTATATCAAAACGTATTGATAATTTTCAATCAATCCCAATGACGTAAAAATCTCAAAGTGCCGATTACTAGCACGCTGATCGTTGCAGTAATAAACATCTGATTTATATATTTCTCAGTACTAAAGTGATCTTATTCTACATGCATATTTATCTCTGAAATATGTTAACTGAGTTTAAAATTTCCATTTGTGCGACGTCATAAAAACTTGGACAGTTTAACTGTCACAAACTATTTAATATAACTTAATAGAGAAGAAATTTGCAAAATCACAATACCGAAAAAACCCTAGCATACATTCCGACTTTAGTATTTTCTGCCATTTTCCCGCTGGCATTATAGCATTTTTGCTCTGGAATAACATTTTTACTTTTTTAAACCATTCTGTCTTATCATCCAAACACAATCGGCAAATGGCATGTGACACGGTTTACTCTATGGTGGTTAATTTTCATACTAGTCCCAGGATAGATGAGCTGAGCTACTCAATGTGTATGTATGCTATTTGCAAGAATTATTAGCAATATTGACATTGCAGATTAAAACCTGTTATCGAAAATGCTGTTGTTTATTTAACTGATTTTTGGTTCTGGTCGTGGGAATTGAATATCTGTATCACGTATACTACATGAACAAAAAAAAATTTTTTTCATCAGACTCCTTCCAATATCTGGATATCAATGATCTAAAATTATATATTATACTAAAAATTTACACCCTCGTATTTGTAAGCATATGCAAAAATTAAAATGTTATCTTTATTTCCATGAATATCATTAAAAATCGATGCGAATTTCAGCAAATCATTATTTCAAATTATTTCAGCACCCAAATTAACATTACAATTACCACTATTCTATTCCTATCCACATCCTTGTAATATTCATTCGCCTGCTGTACAACTGATGATGTTGGTTATTTGCTCCTAATATCTCTCATTAAGTTTTAATGTCCGCTGAGGCGTATTTTCCAATGAATTTATTAGTGAACTACTAATGGCATTCTATTTATGGACATTATGACCGCCATCGTTCCGTATATGAGTGGCACAAATGCCTGCTTGGCCATATCTCCTGCATTCGTCTGTGTGTCTTTCTGTCGGTCTGCATCTATAAATTGTTTTACGGCCCACCAGAGAATTATGATTTGCTGTCCAGCAGTCAGCCAGTCAGCACTAACAAACATTTACCTTCCCCGCCTGGCATAAAATTGGTTAATGCCAAACGTTCAACTCGAATGCGGGAGTTGGAGGATTCTCATTTACTCACACATATATTGGAATTAAATATTGAAATGTTTTAGTAGGTGTTTTCCTCATTAAATCCTGGTGTCTTTACGAATGACAGGTTATGTGTACATATGTGTGGATGTGTGGCTGTGTGTTTTGTATATTAATGTCTGTTGGAATAATTATTTCATTTGTAATGAAAAGCAAACAATCACCCCTAATTTTAATTTCGACATTAGGGGGAATTTTATTTGTATTGTAATGAGATGAGAAAATTGTCTAATAAAATTGAAAAAATGTGTACCTAAGGACATAAATTCGTGAATTTTTATAGAAAAAAATCCGAATTTCTGATATAGAAAAGAATAGAAAAATTATATAAACTGGGGTATTTTTATATTTTGTAAAGAGTACTGAAATTATTTGAACATTCCTATGTAGGCCTATTGTCATATTCGAAAATACGTCTGGGACATCTAATAAGCCTTCATGACGAATGGCCATTTTATGGGGCTGTATAGAAACAAAAGCTTATATTGAAAATTATCTGTGAAGAATTTGCTTACCCACTAATGTCTCGGGAAGTGTAATCACAACTACTTCTTAAAGCTAATATAGATTGAAAAATATGCTCAGGAGATTTGCTACTCGTTTTAAAAACAAATCAGAAATCCTTAAAATAACGAAAACTATGGGGTATCGTTTATGGAGTCTATACCTATACCTAGGACCAAGATTATTGTCTTATAAATCCGATAGTTGCACTTAATCTGTAGTATATATGGATACTCCATTCACTTAAAAAAAGTTTACAATTTATGGTGGAGGTACTAGACGGAGTATTGGGTTGTGCAAACTTTGGTTCAAATCGGATACTTCTCGTATCCGTATCACTAGCCATAAGGTTGAGGATGTAAATATACAGGATTATCCAAAATATTGACGTATGTTATCAAGTCTACCGGGAGCACAGGTGTAAGATCAATAGAGTTTGCAAGAAACACACCTAAATCTGACAAACTTCACGTTGTCAGGTGTCGTATTGAGACCACTAAACAGCGAATTGGTTTCAATTTATTGTTTTAAAATTAAATTTAAAAAAAAATATTTATTGATGAAATACACACAATTCTTTCGAAATTGTCTTTTTTTATTTTTATATACAACTTTTATATCAAATGTAATTTTGATGGTTGCCAGTTTTGCCCCTACAAAGCTTTTGCGGCGCTGGGGCTTCAAATGTAAAATGTATTTATTTATTGCAATAAAAAAATTGACATCTGTGAAACTAAAGTCTGGAATTAACCAAAATGGATCGCTTGTATATCTCAAAACGATTAAACAATAGACGAGGGACGGACAAGATTTTCGTCAGCAATGAAACACATCGGTGGGTATGTTAATAAACAAAATAGTCGTATTTGGGGTTCTAAGAATCCTCAAGTTGTTGAAGAGAGATCATTACATCCAGAAAAATTCAATGTTTGGTCGCGTAATTTCTCGGCATGGCGATATCAACTGACCACCAAGATGTTACGCTTGACAAAATAAGACTTTTATGTGCAACCCGAAAGACTGAAAAACTCGTGAGCACTTAAAATCCAACATTTGTCAAGATATGGTTTCGTTACCCCCAAATTTGGACAACATTTTTTTTTATCTTTTAATATGATATTTTCTTCCCGAAGATAACATGAAATATCGAGATATTTTTATGGGGACTATGTTATGGTGTATTAGGTTGTTCATGCTAAACAAAAAACGTCAAAAAAAACTTCAACGGGACATTTTTAATTTAGTTTTTAATATCCAGGAATCCAATGAGAAAATTTGGTTATAAATTTATTAATACCGAAAGAGAGGCGGAACTTTTGCAAAAAATTTTATATAAGTCAGCCTTCCAGAACCCAGATTACGACCCCATCTTTTTGGAAAATATGTCTAAAGTCTTCCAAATACCGAAAATGGGATGGTACCGTTCTATGGGAGCTATACTGAATCGTAAACTGACATTGATAATTTTTAGCAGAAAGACTTGACAAACCATAAGAATATGACAAATCAAGTAGAGCGAATTCAGTTGAAAAACATGTCAAACCCCCGAAATACAAAAAATGGGTATACAGCTAATTTAGTTGAAGTACGTGTCCAAGCTGCCCAAAATTCGAAAGTTAACGTACCCAAAACCATTAAAATACAGAATATTAGAGGATAACATTATGTGGTGGCTACCCAGAAATTAAGCCTATATTGATCATTTTTCATAGGAAGATCTGATAGCCGAAGTGAACCCAAAATATCAATTTACAGCTGATTCAGTTAAAAAACGTTTCTAAAAAGGTTATCACTTTCGGAAGATTTTATACCTAACGAGAACCAAACATAGCATATTACAGCCAATTCGGTTGAAAAACGTGTCAAATGTCCTCATATGCCGAATATTTGTTATATAGGGGCTATACCAAAACGTGACCGATGATTTCCAATATCAGCCATCCTAGGAGTAATAACATTGTCAGAGCAAAATTTCAAAGCTCTCTATCAATTATTGCGACAGACACATGAACAGACATACGGAAATTCATACTTTGACATAGAATTTTATGCTGATCAAGAATATATAGAGTAACTTCAGTAATGTGGACCATGCATCTAATGTGGACCACCCCCTATATCTAAGAAAATGCTTGAAATATGCCAATGTCGCCTTGATAAATGTTTTCCTAATTAGTGAAAACAAACATCAAACTTGGTTTTTAATAAGTAATTGCAATGTTGAGAATGTAGTAGTAGAAAATGTAGCTCTGATTGTAAAAGTGTGATTTGAACATTTTTTAGCACAATAGTCGAACGTTTTTGCACAATAGTCGAACACTTTGTTTTTCTCGAATATAAAAAAGTTATGAGGTTTTCTTGTTTTCTTCTTTTCTTGTTCAAAAACATACGTTTAGCTGCGATTACAATCGTTGATTTTAATTTTTATTAATTTTTGGAGCCGATAAATTTTTTTAAATAAAAATATTCAATGACGGGTAATGTGGACCACTATAAAAAAGTGGGACCTTTTCACGAGGACGAGTTCGAAACATGGGCGTATTTAATATGCGAGGAGGTATTCTATCCTCTGAAAACTCAAACTGAAGCAAGGACATTCAAAATGCCGCAAATGGGGCGGTACCCTTAAATGGGGGCTATTCCAAAACATGAACCCATATATTTTTGTATTCATTGTTACCCAAGAGTGCAATAAATTGAAATTTATCACAACCAATCCTCATCTTACGTTTAACTTACTGATCCTCATTACTAGTCCACATTACCCGCCATGTTATTATTATTTGCAGTTTAGAGTTTTTTAAAATATAATGCAATAACATTTTTACTGACAAGTATATATGTATACTGTTTGACCTGGAATATATTTAGACAACAAATCTACTATGTTCTGAAAACAATTTGTTTTTATTTTTTACCGTTGATACGGCCACAATATCCAAAAAAGAAAATGGTGGTCCACATTACCCGAAGTTACTCTAGTCATCATAAATGCAAACGGACGTAACTACAGAAAAATTCGAAACTGATTTTTTTTTTTTTGAATATTGTTCGTCTAATCAAACTACATGTTCACACAAAAATTTAGACATCTAACGTCAAAAACAGCGATTTTATTAAAGAAATTCAAACGGACGTAACTACAACAACATGTTTTTATTAATGCAAACATACGTTACTACACTCCTGTAAAAAAACTAAGGCTCGCAATATTGAAAATAGAAATTCTGAACTTATATTAATGTTACTGCTAGGATGTTTGATATTGAAAATGAGATATATCGGCCAATTTTTATACCCTCCACCATAGTATGGAGGGTATATTAATTTTGTCATTCCGTTTGTAACACATCGAAATACTCATTTCCGACCCTATAAAGTATATATATTCTTGATCAGGGTAAAATTCTAAGACGATCTAGCCATGTCCGTCCGTCCGTCCGTCCGTCCGTCTGTCCGTCCGTCCGTCCGTCTGTTGTAATCACGCTATCTTCTGAAGGAATTGAGATAGGGTGCTGAAATTTTGCATAGGGTTGTCTTTTGTCTGCAGGCAGGTCAAGTTCGAAGATGGGATATATCGGTCCACGTGTAGGCATAGCTCCCATATAACAGTACCTCCCAAATTTCGGTATTTTGGGGTTCTTGAGCTCGTTTTTCAACCGAATACGCTGAAAATTGGTACATTGAGTTCTTATTGGGTACTGAATGTCTCCACAAAAAATTATAAATATAGGTCCACTTTTTCTGGTAGCCCCCATATAACGGTACCTCCTAATTTTCAGTATTTTGGGGGTTTTGATCGTATTTTTCCACCGAATTGGCTGTAATTTAGTATTTTGAGTTCTTAATAGGTACCAAATCTCTCTACAAAAAATTATGTATATAGGTACATTTTTTCGGATAGCCCCCATATAAGGGTACCCCCAATTTTCGGTATTTTGGGGTTCTTGAGCGCGTTTTTCAACCGAATACGCTGAAATTTAATACATTGGGTTCTTAATAGGTACAAAATCTCTCCACAAAAAATTATAAATATAGGTCAATTTTTTCGGATATCCCCCATATACGGATACCCCCCAATTTTTGGTATTTTGGGGTTCTTGAGCGCGTTTTTCTACCGAATACGCTGAAATTTGGTACATTGAGTTCTTAATAGTTTCCAAATCTCTCCACAAAATATTATGAATATAGGTCCATTTTTTCGGATAGCCCCCATATAAGCGTACCCCCAATTTTCGGTATTTTGGGGTTCTTGAGCGCCGTTTTCAACCGAATTTGCTGCAATTTGGTATTTTGTAGTGGTATATGGTAACAAATCTCCCTACCAAAAATTATTAATATTCGCCCCCTTTTTGGGGTAGTCCCCATATACCCCCTTTTTTTATATTAAAATATTTATCTGATTTGTTGCGCGTTTTGGGTTTGGTTCTAAGACCCTTTTGTAATCATTTCAACTGCGGAGGATAGAGAGATAAAAAATTAGAACGTTAGGTTCGGTAGTGAACTATAGCCGCATTTAGACCTAGCCCCTGATTGGAGGTTCCAGAAGGAGTGGACCGATATTCCCCATCTTCGAATTTGAACTAAGTTTGGAAGAAATAATAAGATGGGCAAAGTTCGGATGAAATCTAAATTTTCTGAAACGGATTTGGTCCAAAGAAACATGGGGTCTAGAACCAATATTTCGATGAGGCACATTTTCACCGTGTGAAAGTGTATACACACTAATTAGCCATAAGGCTGAGGGTATAATTATCCTTTAAAATTTTCTAAAATTTGTATTATGGTTTACATAATCCGTTTTTAGAAATGTCGGTATAGGTGCACTTTTTGGTATGTTCCCTATATTTTCATTTATAGTACCTGTCAATATATCTATGGTGGAGGGTATCCAAAGTTCGGCCCGGCCGAACTTACCGCTTTTTCACTTGTTTACGATAGCCCCCATATAGCGGTACCCCAAATTTAAGACTTTTCTTAATTTTGTTTAACTAATCAGCTATAATTAGGTATCTTTGTTTCCCACTGGGTGAAAAAGTACCCTGTGCAAAGTTCTATCGCTATCGGAGAAATATTTAATGTCTTTACATAAAATCAGTTGAAACTGTATATGGGAGTTATATCTAAATCTGAACTAGGGATAAGTAAATCGACTTTCGACTAATCGATTAATCGACTTTTGGTATTGAAAAGTCTAAAGGTCAAAGTCGACTTTCGATCTTTGAGAAAATCGCAAAGTCGACTTTTCAAGATCGACTTTCGATTTTCTTCATAAATACTTGGTTTATTATCACAAATCCGAAATTGCCCAAAGGTTACACATTCCAGAACTTTATTTCATCTGTTGACAGCAATTCTTATAAAAAATTAAATTTGTAGTCGATTTTGAAAAGGTTTGACAAAATCGAAAGATCGAAAAGTCGACTTTTTAGTCAAAGGCAAAAATCGAAAAGTCTAAAAGTTGACTTTTACTCTGGACTACGTATCCCTAATCTGAACCGAAATCTGAAATCTGAACCGAAACTTAACACACATCATTTTAGACGCTATGCAAAATTTCGTCACAATCGAAATAAATATAGTGGCTTTAATGCACCATTTACACAAAATCTGACTAAGATATATGGGGGAGCTATGCCTAAATCTGAACTGATTTCAACACAACTTAACACAATTCACTCCGGACTCAATTTGGTACGCTGTACAAATTTGAGTCTCAATCGGATAATTATTATTCACTTTGTTGTACTACAATTGTGTTGTAGTTACGTCCTTTTGTTTCAGAAAATATCAAGTCAAAAGGAGGTAATCGACATAAAACATTTAAAAACCAAAAAAAATATTTTTTTCAAAAAATAAACTTTGAAAAAACTTCCAGCCATGCTCCACTTTTAAAGATTTTATAACGTATTTTGCTTCTATGTAAAATTAGTAAAAGTGTAGTTACGTCCGTTTGCATTTATGATAACGATATATTTATATTTGTTTCAAACGGAATGACAAATTTAATATACACGCAACCTTATGTAACTGGAAGGTTCCCTTTAATGGAAAGTGTCCATAGAAAAGTGTCCAATATTCCCAAAAAACCAAAAGTAAACTTCCAACTCCTACGTAATTTGAAAAAGGAATATCCAATATCCACTAAGGTTGAAATGGACTTCATGAGTCAATTTGATGTTTCCATAAAATCCTAAATCATTCAAGGACCCAACTAGAAAAGACACGGTATTGTTGATGTTCGGCCGGCCTGAGTAATTGTGTTACATTAGCCTTAAAACCCATGTTTTTACAAAATAGTTAGTAAAATGTCCCATTCCAAAGAATGATGCGGAATGGACACAACTGGAGTTTCTTCAGCACGTTCTGCTACATAAGTAATATTCTCTCCTATTCTGGAACGACGTGCAGGGGTTTAGTTATTCAAATCACAAACTTCTCTCAACAGCTCGATTTTTAACACCAATGTTTGTATTCGGTCCGACAATGTTTTTCACGGGAACCAAAATTAGTGGTACAATAATACCCACTTTTTTATATAAGTTTTTGAAATAGAGTATCTGGTATTTTTAGTAAAAATATTTTTCATTGAACACAAAAAAAGATAATCAAATTTACAATGGCTTGCGGCTTTATTAAGGTTTTGATCAAGATTTTCCTCAAATAGTCCTGCAACCCTGACTGTCTAATTACCATAACTACAGCTTTCATATGAAACCTTCTTTGTCAGTCAGCCAGTCTTTCTTCTACAAATCCTGTAATTTTCCAATAGAAAATCGAAACCTGTATAATCACCCATACCTTATCAATACTAATCGATTTAACAAAACATATTTTCTATTTAAATTTTTACGACAAAATCCTCCCCTCGCCTCACGCTTGGCAATTTACACAAGCCAACCCTCAGAGTTCAAAAGGAAAATGTACCCAATAGAGAACCATTAAATATAACTGCATTGTAATTTACATAATTTTATATTCATTAGATAATTCTGTCAATTTTCAATCCATTGCAAACTGTGTGCAATGATGAAAGGGGATGAAGGGAAAAATGTGGAATTAGTCCCGTGCTGAAATTACGTCGTCTCTATTTTAAAGAGGGGGAATCTCACGGGTTTTTTAGTTAAATAAATACAAATTTGTGTTCTTTTTTGTGTTCGGCTGAAAGTCTACAATCAATTGTCCTTTGGCCTTGTAATTCTAACAACAAATTGCTTTATTTTTGAAAACTAAAAACACAGAAATGGTCCACGATATTTGTTTATACCCCACTCCATTGGATCATTGTTGACTGTTTTCTCTATTTCCTTCTTTTGCTTCATTTGTTTTCCTATTAGTTGCGCCCACTTTATTATTATTTTCGTCTATTATTAATGATTTATTTATGCACAATATGTTTTCATAGATATGTCAATATATGTCTAACGTTTTTTTTTCCTTTTTGCATTTTGCTGAAGGCCAAATAGCACACTCACAGGACAAAGAAAGACAAAAAAACTCAAAACACAAGCAGCCGCTAACAAATTTGTTTTGATTATTATTATCAATGTTTATGGTAAGATTTTTCTGTCATATTTTCCATCTAATATCCGTTACCATATGATAATTTCCTCATCTGAGGAAAACGCCTAGATGTATGGACACAATCACGCACCACATTCATACACATTTGTCGACTGGTGAACTGGAGGGTAGTATGTCTTGTGCCTCATGGTGGTTTTTATGCCTGCCATTCATCATTTACCCCCTCGTCGAGAATGCGACATTCGTTATTTGGTGATTTTATCGATATCGTTGTTCTTTCGTCGGTGTCGAAATCTTCGACAATTTTTCATTTTATGATAATTTGCCATATTTGTACGAAACGGGGAGAAATATGATAAGAATTATGGGACAACTGTTGTTTTTATTAGTAAACCTCCCGCTATTTAGTATGAAAGAATGTGTACTAAATATGTTATCTCTTTATACGCCAGGGGGTAGGAGTATTGCAAAATTGTCATAGGATGTGTTTCATATTTTCACCAAAGGAAATGTTAGTAGTCGTTAAATTTGCCATTTGAAAGTTTAGAACGAAAAGGGCATGCATCAAATTGAGGCATGCAATGCAGAGTTCAAATGTGGATTGACCGTTCTTGAAACGTGTGTAGTGTACACTATTGGAACATAGGGCAAGAAAGTTGATCATACTTTATTATGAAGGAACAAAAAAGCGTTAGGAGGGCCTTAAGTGGATATAATTGAAAATATTTAACACGATTTTGAAAGCTAGCTAATTAAACAAATTCCTGCAAACAATTTTCAATGTAAAGCTCCTCTTTAATACATGGACACAATTTCCGGATCATGCCACGGAGTGAGCATATACCCAATATTATACAAATGTTATAATATTTCACAGAATAGTATTGGTTCATTGACCGATTGTCATCAAAACATCCATGGTTTTCACGTTCTGGCCATAATATTTCTTGATTAAAATTATCAAATTATAATCGTCGGATGCGTTGCACAATTTAGTACATTGGAAAAATAGATATTTCTTTCTTGCCCTCAGAAATTGACTTTAAAGCCGATTTTTCGTGGTTTTTAATTTTTTAGGGGTTCGTTATATCCGGAGACGACTGTGTAGAGTAACTACTCGTTGGAAGTTTGGTATTGAAAATGGTATATTTTATATTATATATCGGTGGAGAATTTAGCTGCATTAAGCAATTGGTATTCCGGATTTTTGCATAAAACTGTCAATATAGGCTTTTCCAACAGAAAACATGGCCCACATATAGAAATTCAGCCACATTTTTGGAGTTAAATGCATTT
The DNA here is from genome assembly GCF_032173495.1 of Musca vetustissima. Classification (NCBI taxonomy): domain Eukaryota; kingdom Metazoa; phylum Arthropoda; class Insecta; order Diptera; family Muscidae; genus Musca; species Musca vetustissima. The sequence goes on along the minus strand of NW_026887920.1, from coordinate 24,803 downwards.
TCAACGTTTTAGCAGCATTTTCTCACTAATTAGCATTTTGGCTCCTTGTATATATCCATATTTGCGGACCTTGGGTTACCATTTCCGAACTTTGTATACTTGTGAAACGATCGTCGCGTAAGCACAGTATTATGGAAGAATTGTTCGGAGGGGTGGAATGTGTGATAACTACCAATGACGAATGATTTTGATGACCATTTTTGCTTAACCATTGTAGAGAGTCTGCAATTATTAGTTCAAATGGCAGTTGCTTCGTCTATGTTAATGATCTGTTTGGATTTCTACTGTAAATAGCTTCGGCTATAAACCTGACCCAAGGTTTTCGGTAGCACGAGTGTCAGGGATCCCATGGTCTGCGCAACTAGCTTGACAGGTTGGGGTTGGACCTTCGGAGAGCATCGTGCTGGAGAAGTGTTGAACAGTACTAAATTGAGAGTAAGGGTGTGAGAGCGTAACTGAGAATTCCAGTAAAGGAAGCAGTAAACTCGGACAGGGCCGACTATATTATACCCTTCACCAATTTGGTTATATTTACCTATATGCGAACCGATTCAAATCAATCCATACACATGTCATTCTGCAACCTATGCACTATGGGCCAGAAATCCAATTATGCACTATGGGCCAGAAATCCAAGTCAATTTCAGGTAGAGCCGATAAAACGTTATATATTTGAAATCTGGGGACTTTGAGCTTTACACCAGTAAAATGATGTAAAATTTTTTTTTAATATAATATATGTATGTATATTTGAAAAATGTTACTTAACATTGACATTGAAAAATCGAGTTTTCTAAACCTAGTACCAGGCAGTGCCAGTGACAATATAAAAATAGGCGTTGAAATTTGACTTAAAATATTAATTGGTGTACCATTTGTATGAACTCTAGTAAAATTATGTATGAGAGCTATATATAAACACATGAACCTAATTGATCAATCGCTTCATACAAAATTTGGTTTTTATTATCTATATATTCATATTCTATTCATATATTCATATTCTATATTCTATATTCAATTTAATACCCTCTGCAAAATTTCGTGTAAATCGTACAAACATGGACCCTTTGGTGCACCATTTACATAAAATCGAACGAAAATATATATAAGACCTCTATCGAAATCTGAACCGATTTTAACAAACCTTATCACACATCATTTTTTCTCATTCGTCATTTTTTTCTTTTTTTTTCCTATGTAAACTTTTGCTCAATCGGACAAGTATTGGGAGCTTGATGTATCATTCACATAAAATCAGAGAAAACTATATATGGGAGCTATATCTAAATCTGACCCAATTACAACAAACCTTCGCATACATAAGTATAGCCCTGATTTAGTGCGCTGTGCAAAATGTTGTCCCAATCGGGCAAATATTGGGAGTTTGGTGCATCATTCACAAAAAATCGGACGAAACTACATATGGGAGCTATATCTAAATCTGAACCGATTTTAACAAAACTTCGCATACATAAGTATGAACCTGATTCAGTGCGCTGTGCAAAAGTTGTCCCAAATCGGAGAAATATTCACATAAAATCGGACGAAACTATATAAGGGAGCTATATCTAAATCTAAGCAGATTACAACTAACCTTCGCATACATAAGTGTGGACCTGATTTAAAGCGCTGTGCAAAATTTTGCCCCAATCGGATAAATATTGGGTGTTGGGTGCATCATTCACAAAAAATCGGACAAAACTATATATGGGAGCTATATCTAAATCTGAACCGATTTGCTCCAATTTCAACAGGGTTATTCCTTGGGCCAAATAAGTGAACTGTGTCAAATTTCATCCAAATCGGATCATAAATGTGACCTGTACTTTGTACACAAAAATACATGAACGGACGGACGGAAAGACGGGCATGCGTAAATCGATTCAGAAAGTGATTCTACGCATAGTCTCCAAATGAACCATGGGTTCAAATTTTTAATGTAATTAGTGTATGCCATCGTTTTATGACCGCCATTTTCGGTTCACCCTATTAAATGTTAACTTTTTCTGCAGAATCGTAATCAGCGTTCTCGAAACTCTTATATCTCATATACATTTATCTCATAAACCCAATGCTCTAATTATGGCCAAAAAATGGGATATTTAGGGAATAAAAAGTTCGACCGGGCGGAACATAACATCGTTTTTACTGGTTTTATATATATATATACATATATTTAGACGCGGATTTGTATATCCGCGTCAATTGTAAGTATTGTGCGGGTAATAGATAACATTAGTAAAATTTTGTCGTTTCTAATTGTTTTCCGATTTTGGAGGCAATATTATTGCAAAATAAGCCATTCGTAGCATAAAACTGTAATCGATGTACCTCAATTCAAACATCCCATGTAAGAGCACATTTTGATATGATAAATTCCATGTATTCTAACCATTGTCCAAATATTTATCGATCATGTCGTTTGATTTATCTCTTGTGATTGTTTGTTGTTTTAGCACTAAATAAGATACTGACGAAGTAAATATGACAATGACGCCCATTATCACACCTTTGCCAGTATGACATTTTATGAAATTTATGATTGTCTTCTTTACTTCTTTATTTTCACAGAGTCAAATATAAATATGATTCTCGCCAACTAGACTGACGTCATTGTTGTGGTCATGTTTGACCTTGGGTGCGATGCACAAAATTATTTCATAAATTTCCAGGTAATTGTGATCGTCGTGTGTCCTCTGCTCTGTTGCATCAGATAACGGTTCGCATCACTTGTATTGTGAGTTGTGATTAAAAAGGACACTTGTTTTTTCACGTTAAAGATAGGTGCCTTTAACAGCTAGACATTTGACACGGTATGTGGTCACCAGCATTTTCTGCCTTCCACCCAACTTTAGTTATCTTGTCTTGTACAACAAGATAGTTATTATGTTATTGTTTTTAATAATTGCATCGACAGTGATTTAATGTGAATTATGGAATTTTAAAATGTTGTGGCGCCACTCGTTTAGTGCCACAAATCCTATTGTTTGAAATTTATGACCATGATTTGAAGAAAGGTGACATTTTTGGCATTGTTTGTGTGTGCGAGTGGTATTTGGTGGGTACTTTCGATTTCATGTTTGTTATTACTGGTGCAAGGACTATACCCATATTGTTGCAATGTGAATGTCCATATTTAAAAAACAATAAAATGTTGTAAATTTCGAACAAAAGAAATACAGTTACAGTAAACAATAAATCAATATGAATTGATATTCTAATAAATGTAAGTTTTGAAGAAAATGTCTGTTTAGTATTCTGAAGTCAATGTGTTCCATCACATTGGAAGGATAAATCATCGAGATTCATGGCTCTGAGAGAGGCATTTTATTTTTATACAAAAGAAGACTTGAAATAGGCTAACATTACTGTAAGTATATTCAACCCAATATATTAAACGAATTAAATACAGTTATTATTATACAAAAATGTGTAACAACAAAATCAGAGCAATATTCGTTGAAAGTTACAAATATGAGATACAAATTACAATTTATATTACGGGGACCCCCCCATTCTCGGTGTCAATTTTTTTTTAGTTACAAAATTTCAAGTGAAAATCTCAAGAACTCTTGAAGATATAGCAATTGTGTCATTACAATTTATTTAAACGCATTTTGCTCGGAGCAATGTGTTACCAATGGCGGGTACGATAACCAAAAACGTTTCTTTTTGGACGTTTCTCTGTGAGTGTATAGCTATAGTACTAGGATAAATCCAATCGGTCGGTAGATTTTTGAGCGAAGCCAATAATCCTAGCTCATACGAGAGCCAGACATGTACCCTTTCTAACACCGTTGGAATTTTCGGACTCCGATGTTCCAGTGAGGAGTTATCATGCCCGCTATAAAAAATAAGGACTTTACTTCAATTACCAAATAAAAACAACAAAGCACGTTTCCACGACAGAGGGGTCTACGATCCGAAACGACCCAAATCTTACTCGACCAACGTCTGTCACCTCAGCCCATTATGTAAAAGCAATACATTGGTATTCATTTACCAGCCCATTAAAAATCTTGAAAATATAAAATCGAGAAAAAATATAGAATCGGGATTTAATTTATCAAAAATTTGTGTTATTGTTTTGTTGTTGGTTTTTGTAATTAAAGAAAAGTCCTTATTTTTAATGGCGGGCATGATAACTCCTCACAGGAACATCGGAATTTCCAACGGTATTAGAAAGAGTACATGATTGACTCTCGTATGAACTAGGATTATTGACTTCGCTCTAAAATTAACCAAATGGCGGACCTTTGAAAAAATATTTTTGGAAAATCGCCGATTTGTTTTTACCAAAAAACGAAGTTAAAAATAAAAGGAAGGAAATCTGCCTGAATGACGTCAAATTTAGCATATGTTACCGAATGACATGTGTATGTTCCATCGAGGGAACATTGACATCAAATTGTTGGGATACATATGGGAAATTGCAAAAATCTTTTAAATTCCTTGAAACTGAGGTTTGCAAGCATATAACTCGCGAAATATGAACATATTGCATATAATTTAAATTCATTTCTGTAAAATGAAGTGTTCTTGCCAAAATCTTAAAATATTGGTAATAAATAATAAGTTTGGTGGAAGCTGTGATGGTGATAATGTAGAAAAATGGGTAAAATAGTGTTGAAGCCAAGGAGTTTTTTGTGTTCCTTCCTGATTTGTGGCTAAACTACACCACGCACGCACATGTGATAAGTGACTAAGTTGCAGAATACCCCATGGACAATATGGTTCTAATGTATGATTTTTCGCCGGATATTCGGTGATTTTGATTTTTTTATAATGAGGACGTGCAACCAGATAATGGTCTAAACTATTTATAGGATGGTAGAACTCGTGATTTTGCTTCGTTTTGATGTGTTTCACTCATGTGTTCACTCAGACGAAAATTTGGTGAGTAAATTTTTGTAAAAAAAAAAAAAACATTTACTAAGTCCAAATTTAAGAAGGTCCACTCAAATGCCTTTGAAGCCTGCGTGTTCAATACCACCCATTACAACGGCGAATATAGGTACCTTGAATGTAGGAAAAACTGCTAAAACTTATTTTGACTAATTCGCGTATATAATCGCGTTTTTCTTCGAATTGATTTTACCTACATTAATGATTGTGTTAGTTATCATATCATATCATAACCTATGTACCAAAAATCATAAATGCGCTCGCAAAAAATTTTTTTCAAATTTTTTTAATGGAATTTTAAAAGAATTTTGTAATTTTCCATATGAAAACCCCTCTAAATACCATCACCAAAGTGGTGAGGGGTATAATATCGTCGGTTCAGTCCGTTTTTACCACTTTTCTTACAGGTGTACATATACGTTATTTAGTGGGGCATATACATATGATATTGGGGTACATACCATATGTATATTCTCCAATTAAATTGGCACGTTCAAGAACTATTACTTCTAGCCCTCCACAAAACTTCTAACTGAACTCGTTGCAAAGAAATTGTCATTTTGGGGACAATCAATAATAAATAAGCATTAACATCAATATGTTAATAGAGTGTGCGTTCATAAAAGAAAGACACTTTTTAATAAAATTCAAATTTGTCCCCATCTGTATTTTGAAAAAAAGAATTTCCCCGACTCCACACAAAAAATTATGTGTTTTATTTCAAAAGGAATTGCAAACAAGGCCCTCTTAATATTGTTTCCTCGTTCCCAAAAATAACTGTTTGCAATAAATTCGTATGCAACAGCAAAAAGAACACCAATAAATTTCAATATTAAATGCTCTTTTATAAAGTTCGAAAATATATTTTTGTTCCAAAAAAAAAAAAAAAAAAAAAAAAAAAATGAACAGAACAGTCTACAATACAATCGAATTCCTTTGTTATCATTACAAATGCTGGGAGGGTAACAACAAAAAGGAAATATGTCTGCAGCAGTCGGCCAGGACAACCCTTACCATTTTGCGCACACATACCAAAATATTTCAGCCTATCGATGTAATAATAGGAAATTATTGTATTGAACATTTTGTTGGGTGTGCTATTGTCGTCTTAAAAGGTATTACATGTCTGTCTTCTGTGTGTCCGTCCGTCCACCCGCCGCCTGTCTAACTGTCTTGTTGTACAATTCTATTGACTTTTTATACATATTTCAGTTTTAACATTGTTTGAGTTGGAATTGACTTTAAATTCTTTTAAAATTATGGCACATCTATTGAAATGCTTATGAGACACATGTTATGGGAGGTCTCCACAACGACAACGAAACACTGCCAAAAATTTTGGATTTTAAAAACATAAGATGACTAAATGGTGGGGAATGGGTGTGTGTATAAGTGCATGCATTTAAGTGTCAAAAACATCAATATGTGTAAATGGCACAGTGGGTGGGTCATTTTGTTGTATATATGTTAAATAGTCAAAATTTTATAATTTGCGAAATATTTTTCGGTAATTTTATTTGCGGGCCCTCCAAATGAAAAATGCATCTAGAACCATCAAAATACGTAAAATGGGTCATGATCTTTATATTGGCCCAAAGACGAACCCTATTGAAATTAGGAAAAATCGTTTCAGATTTAGATATAATGTAAATAATGCACCAAAGTCCCTATATATGCCTCGATTTGCACAATTTGGCATAGCGTACTGAATTGAATCTAAAATGATGAGTGGTAAATTTCGGGAAAATCGGTTCAGATTTAGATATAGCTCCCATATATATTTTCGTCCGATTTAAGGTAAATGGTGCTCAAAGGCCCTTCGATTTGCACGATAATTGGCATAGCGTACTGAATTAAGTCTAGAACGATGTATGTTAAATTTCGTAGAAATCGGTTCAGATTTAGATATAGCTCCCGTATATGTAAATGCTGCATCAAAGTCCCTATATATATCCTGCGATTTGCACGAAATTTGGCATAACCTACTGAATTACGTCTAGAAAGATGTGTGATAAGCTTCCTGAAAGTCGGTTCAAATTCAGATATAGTTCCCATATATGGGCAATATTGCCAATTTTTTAATATTCCATTTTCAAAAAATCAGCTTTTTTGTTTTTGTGGCACATCAATGATTTTTGGTACACATATAGAGAAAAATGTTCTGACTCCGAAACCGTTCGCGATCAAATTTTTGGTTGATGCGCGCAAAAGTTATCGAGGTTTTAACCCTAAAAAAATACATCGATCTATACCGATTTCAATGTGGTCCATTAAGAACCATGGATGTGCCAGCTCGCACTATTTTTGAGATAAATTGGGTACATCTCTCTTTCGGCTGAAGTTTTTAAAGTTCTCTTTTCGAAAAAGATCAAAATACGTATGAGGTCATTTGTTGAAGCGGAAATGATCCACAGAAAACGCAAATAAATCCGCGATATTTTCAAAAACATTTTTTGCCAAATTTTGTGTTTTTGGAAGGCCAGTTCCCGCCGTTCTAGTAGATGGATTTTCACGAAGAAGATTTTATATCATTCGAAACGTAAAAAACCTTATTGATCGCGAGTACCCATATCATTCAGTTGACAGATCTAAAAATTTGGCCCGAAAAATAGGTTTTTTTGAAATTTGATCGCACAAAATCTCCACCTTCGGGTGAGTATTACTCTGAGGCTGTGCATACTACATACATAAAATACATATCAAATTACGCAGATTCGCGACTACAATAATCTTATAATCGATTTTTAGAAATTCCTGTTTGCGCATTAAAACTAGAAGTAAAATTCAAAAAACAGTCAAAATCGAGCTTCAAAATGTCAGCATCATGTAAATGTAGATGCAGTTAAAATTTTGAAAAATGATACATAAGGGACGAAGTCCCCATTTTGTAGGCTCTTAGTTTTACTTTGACACGCTGACCGTGAAATGAGTGGCTTAATCACAAATCGATAGAGAACATAAAAAACTGGTTCGCCTCAACCTGTTTTTACACATTTATTTACATTAAAGTAGACACAGCTTCCACGCATATACACTTAGGAGGTCAATATCATGAACAGTTTGCAACGACAGTTCAATTAACCCAAAACTATTCACTTTTTTCATATACTTAAGTAATTCCTGAGTTATAATGGGGTGAACCTCCGCTTCAGCTATGTTAACAAATTGGCAATATTGCCCATATATTATCGATTTTAGGTATGTAGTGCACCAAGCCCCTACATATCCTTCGATTTGCACGAAATTTGGCAAAGCGTTTTGAATAAAGTCTAGAACGATGTGTGTTAAATTTCGGGAAAATCGGTCCAGATTTAGATATAGCTTCCATATATATTATCGTCCGATTTTTGGTAAATATTGCACAAAAGTCCCTTTATATCCTTTGATTTGCACGAAATTTGGCATAGCGTACCAAATTAAGTCTAGAATGATGTATGGTAAGTTTCAGAAATATCGGTTCAGATCTCGATATAGCTCCCATATAAACCCACATTCTCTCCGATTAACACGAAATTTTGCACAACATATCAAATTGAAAATTGAATGACGTTATTGCGTTTTGTTGAATTTGGTGCAGATGCAGCCGTAGCTTCCATATGTATTTCGAACGGGTGTCTGAATGAGATTAAATTTTTAACAGTGCTTTGTACCGAATAGCGTGTATAAATTTTGCTAAATTTGTCCCATGGAACCCAGACGAATCTAAATCTGACCGAATGAAATTATATTTAGCATAGGTTGCAGAAAGGCATAAGAATGTTCCTTTGAGGGAACATTGACATGCAATTGTGAAGATACGTATGTACAATATACCCAAAGTGGTGAAGGGTATCATATAGTCGGCCCAGTCCGACTTTACTACTTTCCTTATTGGTTTTTGTGTTGATATTATACTAATACTAAATATGAATGTTTTGTGCTGAATATCGTTTTGTGCGGGTCGTCCCAAAGCATGATCACATAATAATAATTTTTAATAGGAAGATTTTCCTATAAAGGATATCACGAATTCCATGTCACGCACTGTTACAGCGTGCGAAATATAATCGTTTGTTTAGTTAAGAAAAATTTGTTTCCGAAATTTCTTTCGCAATTTTTATTAAATAGTTTTACGCCTTTTACAATACCTGCTATTTTTTTTATGAATATGTTTGTAAATGTCGGAGATATTAAGAAAAAATTAGCGTACGCACGCGCTACAAAATTTTCCCTTTAAAAATTGGATATCAGTTTCGATATGAAATTTCTGCGAATTGGCTGGAGATAAAATTGCGGATTTTTTTTACAGCTATAATGGGTTACTCAAGATTATATTGACATTCAATTTTTTTGAGAAAAAAATTTCTAAGATATACTTTTTTAACTTTGAACACCGTCACGCACATGTTACACTCGTAACGCACTGTTACACACACATGTACTAAAAAAATTAAATTCAAAACAGAATGTTTTAAAAATGCTAGTTCTTATACCCCACACAACCATGTTGTCAGGATATTATAGCTTTGTGTGGCCCCAAGAACTTTGGTAAATCATTATGCAGTTATGGACGACATTTTTGCCTGTAAATTCGGTTCTAAAGCAACTCATTGAGGAAGAATGTAACATGTGCGTGACGGATACAAATTTGTTCGATGGAGATAGAAGACAAACTTTGTTTTATTTGAATTTGTCATCTCAAGATCCACACATAACAGCATTATCAAAAAAAAAATTCTCATATTAGAGTCTGTATAGAAACATATGCTAATTTTGTCACGCACGCGTTACATATTTTCTTACACTATGTAATTCTTAGTAAGATATTACTCTATTTGAATTTAATATTTATTATTGATATTGTTTTAGCTAACAGCGTTCACACTTACGACAAATGACACTCTAAAACTAATAAAAATATGCCAAAGTTACTCTCCACGCGAAAATGGTACAACGAAAAGAAAAACTACGGTTATTTTTCAAAATTCAACTAAAAATATATTGTCCGGATTGCAAAGAATATTTCCTATATAATTTCATATCTCTCTTAACGAATTGATTTTTCACCTGTGTGGTTGACCTTTTTGTGGAATTCGTGATATATTGCATTGAACCCACTGTACTTTGTACAATACACAAGGAAATTCACAAATTTTAAAATCGCAAAAGAAAAATAAAAGTAGAACACGCGCACGTTTTATATGAATTTGAACGGTAATAATCGATCCCTGAGGCATATTAAAAAATAAATCCGATTTAAAATTGCACTGACTTCGAACCCATTTCACTTGTACGCTTGCTTCGCACCACCACCATTCCCCATTGCCTTTTCTCAGGAGTCTTTACATTGTTTGTGTGTATTTTAAACTATGGGGTGGAGTAGGTTGGTTGTTTTTTGCACACAGAGGTGCTATTGAAAACATATGCGTCCATCATCCCCCTTTCGTTGTTGTTGGCAGGCAACACGATGTTTGTGGCTATGTTTTCTTTAAAAAAGCGTTTCATTCCTCGTTTTTTTACATTTTGCAAACTCTACTGCTACTCTGGCGTAACGTTATTTATGAACTGCTCTCGCTAGGTTTCTTGCCAAGTTCTTATCTTTATCATTATTTTATTGGTTTGCTTTTGTTATTTGAACTTTATTTGTTCGGCAACTAACGTACGAATCTATGAATGTAAAATAACAAAATAAAGAAAATCGCAAAGTGCAAACAAATATCGATAATGTCACTTTATGCGATTGTTGCCTTTTTGGAAAATTTATTGCATTTGTTAACTTGGCTTAGGGATGTCATAAATTTTAAGCGTTTAATGCCATTTTAAAGAGTTTTCAATTCGCCATTATTCGCCCAGTCACAATAAGAACTTCGTTGCCATCACCTCCTTATTGCACGAGTCTATAAATTGAATCAGTTATAAATATATTATTTGTAACACATTTATCAGAATTTGTTACTGCTGTTGCCAAACTTATGACTTTTTTATTCGCAAAATATATTTTACAATATGGTAAAGTAATTTGTGTTAATTTGCAAATTGTATTCTAATTATTGACAAACATATTTCAAGAATTGCCATTCAATCCATATGTTAAATGGGTGAAATCAGAGTCATAATTATTATTAATTTATTCAGTTCGACGATTTTAGATATATCAGAATATCGTAAAATTATATCAACCCTCTGGATAAGAACCAACATTAAGCCAACTACTTGTGCGGTATTCTCTTAAGCCTTCTATATTAACAATGATTTTTAAATAGCAGGACTGCACCCGGAATTTAAATCTAATATACCCCATTATAACAACCATAATTAAATAGGGCATAACAAACTATAACCAACTATACTACAGCGAATAATTTTGGAACGTACAGACGGACGTTGTTCGCTCTCTCTTTGGTTGTTCGACACTAAATTATGAAATAATTTCTGTACATTATTTAATTCGAATCACTATCTGAATAACGAAGAAATTTGTCCCATCCCTAACAACTGAGAGTATTTATCGAAAATAACTTAATTTTGACAGCATGAAAATATTTATAAAATTGTTATTTGAGTTTTTCCTTGTAAGGGCAGTGAACATTTGAATGGTATTTTTAAGTGAATTATTTATAATCTTTCGAGTCGACCTTAATGATCTAAGTTTTGCAATGAAAAGAAAAGCCAGAAGAAGAACCTACGTACCCACCATTATGTGACGCGTTTCGCCGTTGGTTAAACGTCTCATCAGGCATAGTGGGCTATGTGGCTTTACAAAGGCCATTTTAAACAGTTTTATGGTCGATTTTTAGGTTCTGGGCGATGTTACGACTGCTAACATGCTGGTCAACTTCGATCATTTCTCCGATTTTATCGACATTTTCGACAACCTAATGGATTTCTTTTTCCCCAGCCTAATATAAGCAATTTTTCGATTTCCGTATGATAATTTGACATTGACAGAAAAAATGTGTTTGTTTCAATTTACCGAAATAAATATTGATTAATAGATGACAGATAGAGGGCGTACATTTTATAGATGGCAGTCAATTAAAATAGACGATTGTCTTCTAAATACATCGATCACCTTAATACATCGATCATTAAAGTTTCACCGGAAAATATGTTTTTTACAAATTTTATCGCGTAAAATTTTCAATTTTGGGTAAATATTAACGTGAAGCTGTGCCTATTACAAAAAAGTGTGTCCTCTCCCTGTTTAGTCATTTTACATTTATGTAGACACAGCTTTCAGGAAAATAAACTTTTGAGGTCAATATCATGAAAAGTTTGCAACAACAGATCATGTTTTCATATACTTTAATAATTCCCGAGTTATCAATATTGCAATATTGGGGATAGGCGAATTTAAATCTAGTTTGTCAGATAGAAAAATTGAATTTTATCCATGATAGTTTCTTTAGTCCCTTCTTATAAATCTAAAGCTATGGTATCTCAAAAAGTACACACTATATGTTACTATTGATTATCTGATTAGATATGTGATAAGAAGTTGCCCGACCTCCTCAAAACATATACAGTGAGTGTAAAAAGTATTTTGCCTCAATAAAAATTTGAAAAAATTCCAATATATACGCCTGAAGCCAGCAAACTAAAGATGTAAAATGACTTATGTATGACGGAGTACGTTTGTGGACATATTTAGATCGTATTTCTGCAAGAATCACAGCGAAAGACCTATTGGTCTCGAAGATATCGGCCGAAATATATAATAACCCAAAAATGTTTATCACAAAAAAGTATTTTGCTTTTTATTATTATTTTAGAAAAAATTGTTACATTGAACACGTTTGGTCTTTTTATAGTTAAAATTGTGGTTAACCACATACTGTAAGCGATTTGACCACGATTCCATTACATCACGGCATTTTTTCGTGGGTATTTTCTCACATTTACATTCAATACATTCTCCATCAGTATTTCATTTAATATTTGGTATTTTCTCGTCCTAATCTTTGAGAGTATTAAACGGAGTCATTGCGGCTTCAAAACATCCCAAATACGTGTTAGAATAATAAAGAAGAGGTTTTGCAAAATATAACGCGAGGACAGAACCTTAAAAACTATAAAAACCAAAATTCGACAAACAAATTATTTTAAAAAATTCGCGAAATCCAATTTTTCTGACTTCGAAATTTGTATGGTCCAGTAATATTGATCTAGGAACCAATATATGCAATGTAAATACCAATAAGGGGGTCAGATTCAAAGATATGAACAGTTCTAAAGCAATAGTAATAAAAACCAATACATGAAGTTGGGAGAAAACATCATTATTCGTCAAATCCTATTGTCTTTTAAAAAACTGTGGTTGCTGGTGGCGAATACGCATTCTATATTTTATCTCCGATTAACACCATCAGTTGCGAATAAAATGCAGTATGGAATAAACGGGTCGATGTATTTATTTTCGAAATATGATGTATTTCTATTGCCAGAAAACCGTCCATATATTTGAATCTGACCTCCTTATTGCTATTTTCATCGTATATTTTGGTTCCTAGATCAGTAAAAATGAACCATAAAGTTTTCGAAGTTAGAAAAATGGGGTTTCGCGATATTTTTTTAAATAATTTGTTTTTCGGATTTTGGTTTTAATAGTTTTTAAGGTCCTATCATCGCGATATATTTTGTAAAACCTCCTTTTTATTATTCTTAACATAGTTGGGATGTTTTGAAGCCGCGACGACTATATTTAATACTCTGATTTTGAGATTAGGACGAGAAATTACCAAATATTGAATGAAATATTGCTGGAGAATGTATTGAACCTAAATGTGAGAAAATACTCGCGAAAAAATGCCGTGGTTTATTGGAATCGTTGCCAAATCACTTATAGTATGTCGTTACCCGCAATAGTAACTATAAAAAACCAAACGTGTTCTATGTAACAATTTTTTCAAAAATAATAATAAAAAGCAAAATACTTTTTTGTGATAAACATTTTTGGATTGTTATATATTTCGGCCGATATCTTCGAGACCAATAGGTCTTTCGCTGTGATTCTTGCAGAAATACGATCCAAATATGTCCACAAACGTACTCCATTATACATAATTCATTTTACATCTTTAGTTTGCTGGCTTTAGGCGTATAAATTGGAATTTTTTCAAATTTTTATTGAGGCAAAATACTTATTACACTCACTGTACGTAAGAAACCTGCGTCCATTACTCTCTATTAGTTCAAATTACCACCACCAACATTTGTATGTAACTATAACACACATTGGAACAATAAATCAACACTTATCCTTCAAATCAAAAAAGAAAACGTAAACGAACGAAACTAAAGATGAAAATTTTGTTAAAGCATTTCTGAAAAAAAACAATAGCAAATATTTTGAAGATTTATGACATTGGCTCAAATCAAATGTCACTTTGGTATGTCAAAGGGCAGATGAGTTATAAATCGTTTTGATATAAACTTACGAATTTTTGATCGTTTTTATATTTTGATATGATACGATTTAAACCGAACCAGTGAATAAGCACACCGCCCGCATAGCTCACCATAGCATAGCACTATCATCACCCCTCTAACTTATATCACTCGTCCTACGTATGTATGTACGTCGAACATACGAGTATTAGGCAGTGGCCATATGTAATCCTTGTACGACAGATAGTAGGGGTTGCGAATACAGGAGAACAGGTCATTTTTCATTTTTATTTTTGCAAACTTGTCCTCCGTGTGACACAGAGCAAATGAAGTCAATCTAAGGGGTTTTAGTTTGATGGTACGAATTTCTGGACATTATGTCACTTTAAGTGTTATTTTTCGTTTAAAAGCTGTTGGGGTATTGTCAAAGATATGTACGAGGGAGGATTTAGAATTGTAGCTTATGTTTACATCAAATGTACTTTGGTCACAAGTATATATGGACAGACGGACATGCATAAATCAACTCAGAAAGTGATCTAAGCATATTTTCAAAAGGAGCCATATATCTATCTCGATTATTTTTGTCGGTTTTGTCTGCTGTTATATGTAGGATACTCAAAAGCTTGGGTCAATATTAATAATTTTTGGCAAACAGATGTGCTATACAATGAGAACCCAAAATACCAAACTACACCTAAATCGGTATAAACGTGTCCAAAATTCCCAGAATAACGAATATTGGCCGTACCGATATGTATGGGGTAATCCTGAATCTTGGGTCAATATTAATAATATTTGAAACCGAAAATGGGTGGAGTCCCCTTAAAGCGATGTTAGACGTAATGTTGCCTTGGTGGAGCTCTGTTGCAATAATTAAAAAACTGCAAAATTAAGTTTTTCATTGTAGTGTCCTACCTCTTATTCTGTTCAAGATGCATGATATGTGGTTGCAGTTCCCAGCTCTTTACTAAGGCCTTTATTGGAAAGCTTCAAGAATATTATACGATTAATATTCTTGAACAAATTTGCAAAATAGGTTTAACTTTCCTAATTTCATATTTTCAGAATTTTCCCGGCATTACAAAATTTGCCTCGTATATGCCGCTATACTAATTCTAACCTTTTAAATTTCCTAGAAATGAATCTATGCAATTTGTTGTCATTCGGATCATTGTAGTTGTTTACCCGAATAATGTTAGCCTTCAAGCCAATACGTTAGATGGCACACAGGGATATTTATTCGTTTTTGGCTTTTTTTCCTCTACTTATGTCACATGATAAATGACCTTTCTTATGTTCTATTTTTATGAATTATGACTTTCGTTGTGTTTTGTTTCCTATTCCAACTTCATCTCTCTGAACAAATCAAACTAAGAAACGAACGAAAAAACTTTAAGTTATTTTCAGATATTGTCATGCTGCTTGGTTGGGCGAAGAAGGGGCTGTGCATTGGATACAATTTGGACTCTATGATATTGTCACCAATTCATTTTAAATACCCTTGAGGTTCAATTTCACAAACGTTTGTTCTCATACTCCGTAACCGGAAACCGGAAATTATGTTTTGCTTTTAACATAAAGTAAAAGACGTTGTAGTTGTTGTTGTTACCGGAATAATTTTACAAGGACGAACAAAAAGTGGGACTTAGCACGCGTCTTTTTCAACAACACCGTTCAACCATCGACCCTTCATCATCACTTAGGCGCTAGAAATCTAACCACCAACAAGGACGAGCATTCATTACCACCAGACTGCCGTCTTCACAAAATGAATGACTTGCGAGACTATCATCAGCGACACAAGGAAACATTTCTATCGCCTTCCAATTCACAAAAACTGTATCACCGAACGGACTTAACGGATGAGGTGAGGAGATAGAGAGATTATGCTAATTTAACCCTTTTTATTATTCATAGTCTGACGGTTGAGTTGAGTGTCATTTGGTCTTTTGTTTATATTTTGGCATCGTTGTCTCATTTGTTTGTTGTTTGTCTTGACAATACCGATGACAATGACTTGCTTGAATACTTACCGGATTAGGTTTATTATCTTCGAAGGACTATTTCTTCGTCTTTCTGTAAGAAAGTGGCAAAGATTAATCTGTCTCTGAAGTGTGCGCTATTTGCATTTACTTAAATATTCACAATTTTAATGGGAAAATAAATTAAATTTTATGTTGTTGTTATTAGCATTTCTTTGTAATTGTATCAGCTACCGAAAAATGTTACGTATGTGTATATGTAAACATTGACTTAAAATTAGAAAAGAGCTCAGTAATCGTCTATATAATATGTATACAATTCGTTTCTTCTACGAATAATATGTTTTAGAATGTATCGCTATTAAGAACATTCTTTGGAGAACATCTCTGTGGCAACATTTATTAATTTGAGCAGCAAGACACGATTTAAAAAAACGAAAACGGACTAAGAAAAGTAGAAGACTATGAAAAGTAGAAGAAGATACAATATAGTTTCGATATTTGGCAATCCACAGGGCACCACAACTTATTTTTTATTGAAATGTTTTATAGATATATTAAAATTTGCAAATATCGAAGATTGGGGGTACCATTTTATGGAGGCTTTACACAACAATTGATCAATATTATAACCAAAATTCACAGATTACGCGGGGATTTTGAAAATTCGTACTAAAAGGTATCAAAAACTATAGTACGCTGGAACGATTATATGTAGAAATTTGGTATGCAGCTTACCCTAAGATAAACAAGTGCCAATTAGCAGCTTTGTCAATAATAAGGGAAGGGAAAAAATTTTGGAATTTTGTACTAAAAAGTACTGAACAGTATATTTGAATGGAACCGGTAGAGATACATATCTCAAAATTGGTGCGAAGCGATGTTATTACGAAGAGAATATACAAAAACATCTTTTGGAAATTAGTACTAAACTGGTATTAAAAAGTACCAAAAACTGTATTACTACGGAACGGTTGAAAGTAGAACTCTGAAATGTTATATGCAACTTTGTCAATGATAAGGACGGGGAATGTGTGAACACATTTTGGAAATTCGCAATAAAGGTACTAAAAAGTACTAAATATTGTATGACAAAACAGGTAGGAATATATATGTAAAAATTGATATTTAGCTTAAAATGTTAAAAATAGAATTATGACCAAAAATATTTTTTGAAAATTGGAACCACAATGTACTAAAAAGCTGTAAATATTACATTAAAATAGAACCGATATAGACAGAAATAGGAAACTTCTTATATAGCTTTAACTATTATCATTTTGTTTTTGCAAAATAGTCAGGTTGAATCCCAGTTTGTTGTTTTTATAAAAAAAGACAATGTTATGCAAAATTTGTTTTTGGAAATTAGTACTAAAGTGGTGATAAAAATTACCAAGTAAAAATTACAATGGAGCCAGTATAAATAGAAATCGAAAACGTGGTAGACTTCACCATTACAAAGACTATGCTATGAATAAATATATTTTTGAAGTTAGTTTAAATGGTACTGTAATCGATTGAAATCTGAATCTTTGTATGTAGTTTAACTATTTCAAATATATTGATATGCATAAATATTTTTGGAAATTAGTATTAAGATTATACCACGGTGATGGGAAGAAATATAAATGTACTAAATATAAGTATTAAGAGTGGGAAACTTTTGTACGCAAATAAAAGAGTGTATTGAAATTTTTGCTTATTCAAAGGGTTTTAAAAGGCATGAAAACGGCTAAATATTGTACATGGGTATGGAGTGATTAGAAGTGGCAGAATTTGGAATTCGGAACGGTTATAAGGGCAATATTGCCAATTTTTAAATATTCCATTTTCAAAAAATCAGTTTTTTTGTTTTTGTTGCACATCAATGATTTTTAGTACACATATAGAGAAAAAAGTTCTGACTCCGAAACCGTTCGCAATCAAACCGTGCGCGCAATAGATATCGAGGTTTTAATTTTGGGCATAAGAAAAAAAATCTTAAAAATACGCCGTTTATTATATTGACCAAAAACATTGATATAGATCTTCCTCGGTAAAATAAGAATATGAATATATTATAATAATCGCGATAAAGTTGCACATCTTCGCGAAATATGAGAAAAATAATAAAAATATAGGAGATTACGTCAATATTTTCATTATATTAATGACATACACACACCTAAAAATTAATTTAAAAATATCTACATAATCTAAACACCATGTCCACAAGTCCGTGTGGTGGTTTGTAAATCACAGCGACAATAAAACAAGATATTGAGGAAAAATATTTGTTTTTGGTTCTTCATATTTATTTTTTATACAGATAAAGATCGGTCAATATTTAGCGGGTCAAATGGACCATGACTTTTGTGTGAAAAATGACAAAAATTTGTATTCGATAGCGCATATATTTACCCCTGAAGGGCATAGACCTGAGAAGTTGATATTATATCCAAGAGGAGTGGTTGACCTTTAAATTAATACCAATTATATTGCTGTATGTGCTCAGATGTGGGAGTTACACCTAAATATTTACAGTTATCTCCGTATTTGTATATTATTTAGTAACCCATTATCACTCTCGAGAGAGGAAATATAGCGCAGATCGCTTTGAAATGTTCCATGAGGTTCCAGTTATGGTCAAGGACAACGCCTATAATTTTCGGTGATGATCAGATAATAATTTTGGAATGAAGTGGGCCGAAAACTTAATTTTTTGTGTTATTTTGGAGTCGATCAATATACCACAAATGAAAGCCGAACATCACAACACAACCCACGGTGAAGGGAATCTGGACAATAGATGTACTGAATACTCGTAATATTCGGAAAATATCGCCGAAAAATTGACATATAGAAAAATAATCACTATTTGTGTATAAGTATACGCCTTGCGGATTATATCACGACCCTTCCGATAAATCTTGGGGTTCTATAAATAGGAATAAATCTTAAAATAAAATAATATTATGAAATATACATTTTAAATTGCGTCTAACTCGCGTAATTCTCACAATCATTTGATGCGCATGCGGTTTCCAGGAAGTACTGAAGTTTATCTTCCAATCCATATATATTTTGCGAATTTTCATTTGACAGCTAAGATGTTCCACACGTTGCATTGAAGTACCCAAAAAATCGTAAAACGCGAATAATTTCCGAAAACTCCATATGCCATTAACGAGATATTTTCAGAAACATTTTTTTCCAAATTTCGTGTTTTTGGAAGGCCAGTTCCCGCCGTTCTAATAGATCGATTTTCACGAAAAAGATTTTATATCATCCGAAACGTAAAAAACCTTATTGAAAGTGGGTGCCCATATATTCAGTTGATAGATCTAAAATTTTGGGTGACAAAATGTTCACCATCGGATGAGTATTACTCTGAAGCATACACATACATACACAAAATACAAATAAAATTACGCAGATTTGCGACTACAATAATCTTATTATCGATTTTTAGAAATTCCTGTTTGCGTTTTAAAGCTAGAAGCAAAATTAAAAAAAAACTCAAAATCGAGCTTCAAAATGTCACCATCATTTAAAGGTAGATGCAGTTAAAATTTTGAAAAAATGATACATAACGGGCGTACTCCCCATTTTGTTGGCTTCTAGTTTTACTTTGACACGAAGACCGTGAAATGAGTGGCTTAGTCACAAATCGATAGAGAACATAAAAAACTGGTTCACCTCAACCTGTTTTTACACATCTTTTTACATTAAAGTAGACACAGCTTCCACCAAAATAAAGTTTGGAGGTCAATATCATGAACAGTTTGCAACGACAGACCAATTAACCCAAAACTATTCACTTTTTGCATATACTTAAGTAATTCCCGATTTATAAAGGGGTGAACCTCCGCTTCAGCCATGTTAAAAAATTAGCAATATTGCCCATATACATATCTGGAACTATGACAGTAAACATTTCTACATAAATATTTTCCAGAAATATGTTCTAAAAGTCCAACACATTGTATACTGCGGTAGGATGGAGATAGAATTCAGAAATATGTTACAAAGATTTTTCTATGAAAAACAATGCTTTCCCCATTTTGTATATATATTTAGTAATGCCAAATTAAAAATAATACGTATTTTTTTTTTTTGGAAAATTTACCAAAAATACTAAATATAGTATAAAGCGGAAATGGTAAAATGTTTTATGCAAATATTTTCGAAAATGTTTACTAAAAATTACTGACAGTTACATGAAATACAGTTCCCAACCCCTCATGGACCTATACTACTGGGAATGATTTTGTGAATTTTGGTTTAAACAGTCAAACATACGGAACTTCATGTAGAAATAAATGAAACTATGCAAACAAGCCACTGAATACCACAAGTACTAAATTATTGCCACTTTTACAGGTAAAACAGTACAAATTTTTATTTGCAATGATGTTTCCAATCCCACTATCCCCACTTACGATGTAATGAATAATGGGCGGAATCCTTATGTAGAGGATATACTGGCATTTCTTATCAATGAGGATTTAAAAACACACTACGCACCAGAAATACTATATTTCCACAACTTTTAATGGTGTAATTAAAAAAAATGATATACAGTGCAAAATATTATTTTAAAAATTCATATATTATCTATATATATAACCACCACTTTGGGTAAATTCAACAGATGAATCTTAAAAGACGTCGCATTTTTGATTTTCACGAAACTTAACACACATCATTCTAGACTTTATTCAGTACGCTGTACCAAATTTCGTGGAAATCGAAAGGTATACAGGGACTTTGGTACACCATTTTCCTTAAATCGGACGAAAATATATATATGGGAGTTATATCTAAATCTGAACCGATTTTCACGAAACTTAGCACACATCATTCTAGGCTTAATTAAGTACGCTGTGCCAAATTTCGTGCAAATCGAAAGATATATAGGGACTTTGGTGCACCATTTACCTTAAATCGGAAGAAAATATATATGGAAGCTATATATAAATCTGAACCGATTTTTATGAAACTTAGCACACATCATTCTAGGCTTAATTAAGTACGCTGTGCCAAATTTCGTGCAAATCAAAAGATATATAGGGACTTTTGTGCACCATTTACCTTAAATCGGACGAAAATATATATGGGAGCTATATCTAAATCTGAACCCATTTTTCCCAATTTCAATAGGGTTGGTCCTTGGGCCAAATAAGTGACGTATGCCAAATTTCATCCAATTCGGATAATACATGCGACCTGTAAATCTTGTATTTCAAATATAAATTAAATAAATATCTATCTTCACAAACAGTTAATCACATTTGTTTTCTTTGCATACTTGACAAATCACATTGAATTGCGGTTAAATTGGCGCGAAAATCAAATAAAAGCATGCATTTTTTAGTATGGTTAAGGGAATACGGTTTGCGACTCTTACTCCTTCAAATTATTTTAGATGATTATTAAATATCAGTAGATTCATCTGATAAGACTTTCGAATTTTAAAAATTACTAAATATATTGCACTTATAATACATAAAAATTGTCAATATTAAAAAGCATGCAGTTCGCGTATTCGTTGAAATCATGCATGCCATTTTCGTATAAACCGAATCAATTTCTTCCAATAATAATGAATTTTTCGATGCAAAAACCCTAAAAATGACTAAAAATGGCGCAACGTGTATACGATTTTTATGCGCATCCGATTTCAGAAATCTCATATGAAAATACATAAAGGGACACCTATTTTAAAAGGATCGGTAAAGAACCGCGGATGTGCATCCACAATCGATTTTGGATAAAATACGCCTATTATTCGCGTATAGATATATTTTGATCTATTTTCACACAGATTCGCGAATATGATAACACAAGAATGAATGTATGTGAAATCAATTCGAAGAAAAACGCGATTATACACGTGAATTTGTCAAAATAAGTTTTTGCAGTTTTTCCTACTTTCAAGGTACCTATATCCGCCGTTTTATTGGGCGGAATTGAACATGAAAGGGCTCATTAGATTCGGCACTTAAAAAAAGACTAAAATCACGCGGGGTTCCACGGAATTTGAATGAACTTTCTTTATGCACCAAATGTTCGTCTTTGGAGCCCAATTGCAAAGAAGCTACGGTGAGCACATTCATGAGATATACACTAAACGAAGCAGAATCACGTGTTCTACAATCTTATAATTAGTTTAATTCATTATCGGGATGCGCATCCTAATTAAAAGAAAATTTAAAAAAACACCGAAAATCCGGCTTCAAAATGTCAGCATCCATTTTGGGTGGATGCAGTGATTATATGATATTAGTGACCGATCACATGTGCGTGCGTTGTGTAGTTTAGCCACAAATCAGGAAGGAATACAAAAAAACTCGTTGCCTTCAACACATTTTCACCCATTTTTTACATTACCACCATCACAGCTTCCACGCAACTTATATATTACCAATATTTTAAGATTTTGACAAGAACACTTCATTTTATAGAAATGAATTTAAATTATATGCAATGTGCTCATATTTCGCGAGTTATAACCTTGCAAACCTCAGTTTCAAGGAATTTAAAAGATTTCTGTACTTTCCCATGTATAAAATAGAAAAAAAAAATACATTTGTTTGTTTGTATGTTACCAATAGACGCAAAAACCGCTGAACAGATGTTAATGAGATTTACACAGTATGTCATGACGTGTCCTGAAAGTAACATAGGATATATAAACTTTTAAAATTCCGCGTGGATGCAGAGTTATAGCACCAATAGTGAACACACCTCAAAATTTCTGTAGATGTAATATGCGTATATTTTTATAACGGTAGTAGACACCGTCTTAAAAATTTGTCTGAATAACGTAGGTGTGTATTTACAACATCCATTCAAAAATCAGCGTGGTATGATTGGGGAAAATGCAGTCCCCCCCCGAAAATAACATTTTTAGTTTGATTTGTCAAAAACCGCTCAACAGATTTTACTGAGAATTTTACAGCACTCCATGCTACCCGATAGAAAAATCATAGGCGAAGTTATATCATCAAAAGTAATCACAAATCGAAATGACATAGGTATTCTATGTTTATATCCTAAGAGACGTTACAGATTTCACTTTAAATTTTGCTTGAGTATAACCAGCTGCTACGGTATTAGTACTGATACATTACACTTCGAAATATATATAGTCGAACAGTAATTGGGGCTACTATAATACATATATCAATCAATCCTATCAATAAATAGTAGCATTTAAACTAAATACAAATAGTTTTCTACGTGAACTATCCTATGTTAATCACTTTAGTAGGGGCAGCGAAGCGCCACGGGTCCAGCTAGTATGTGTATATAAGTACTAAAACGTAGGGGAGACTGGGGCACCTTCGGCACTTTTTTTAGAGCTCTATATCTCAGTACTTATTCAACATATATAACATCTTTATGGCTGATTATTGTCCTCTGACACTCAATTATAAAAAATAGTACCAAAAAGATGTAAAACCAGTGAGCGGAGCAGTATAGTCGGACGGGGCCGACCATACGATACCCTACACAACTACCACGAACTCTAACTTTCTGAGGATGTTTATTCCGAGTCTGAGTAATATTTCGTGATATTTGCCCCCTCTTGTCCGATTAGAGGTTAACAACACCTCTTCCTTACTTTTTTCGAATATTCAGTACAGTCCTTCTAATTACTTGTCCAGATTACCTTCACGGTGGGTGTGTTGTGATTTTCGGATTATGCCCTACTCGAATACACACAAAAAATTATGTTTTCGGTCCATTTCATCCCAAAATTTTAATCTGATCATCACCGAAAATTGTAGGCGTTGTTCTTGACCATAACTGGAACTTCATGAAAAATTTCAAAGCCATCAGCGCGATATTTCTCCCTCTAATGTGGTAATGGGTTACTAAATAATATCTGAATACATAAGCACCTGTAAATATTTGACTGTAACTCCCACATCTGAGTAGATACATCACTATATTTGGTATCAATTTAAAGGCCTGGGGTCTACATCCTCCAGGAGTAAATATATATGCCATAGAATACAAATTTTGTCATTTTTCACACAAAAGTCAGGGTCCATTTGACCCGCTAAATACTGACCAATCTTTATCAAAACATGCATGCTTTTTCTCTGGCCCGATCCCCTTCTCCATGCAAAAATTCGCGGTGTTTGGGCCATAATTGCGGCCTCTGGAGCGACCAGAAAAACCGACAAAAATTTAGTATTTGGTCCATTTCATCCCCTAAATCTTAACCAATCTTTTCCAAAAACAATAGGGGTCTTCATTGGCCAGAACCCATCCTACATGCTAAATTTCGTGAAGATTGGTCCATAACTGTGGCCTGTATCGTGTTTACAAATTATAATGGACAGACGGACGGACGGACACACATGTCTAGATCGACTCAGCTAGTCGAGATATGACGATCGGTATACTTAAAGGTGGGTCTAGGACCAATATTTCGCGGCGTTACAAACATTTGGGGCTGCACAAAGCTATAATACCCTGACAACATAGTTGTGTAGGGTATAAAAATAGTATTAGTTAAAAATTTTTATAGTTTAGTAAAAAAGTCAAATT
>NW_026887919.1:0-9309 GCF_032173495.1 Musca vetustissima | reverse complement strand
CCGATGTGTTAGTTCGTTTTTTCATTAGTTGTTTTCTTGGTTACTTTTATGGCAACAATGTTTTTTTGGGGGATGGTTCACAAAAAAATATGATCCAGTATGGCTTGACATTCCATATCCATAAATGTACACTTAAGTAATAATCGTATATCAGGTTTGTTATAATGGTTCATGTATGTGTCCTGCACCAAAGATAGCCAAATGCCGTAAATGATATTCGCCAGGTCATAAAACCTTATTAGAGCAGTAAGAGCAAATATGCATTTGGCTATAATGTTTAATATTTGCCGTTAAGTAAGTCGTCTGGAAACTATGGTATGGTGCTAATTTTTTTAAAAAAAAAAGGTAAACATGTGGCTTAAATTTGCATTTCTCGGACAATTTAGACGTTTCTACTACAGTTAATTAAGGGGACCCCCCCCCCCATTCTCGGGGTCAAAATTATTTTGATGTTATTCGAATCTAGACTAATTCAAGAATGTCCCTACAAAATATCAAGTGAAAATCCCAAGAACTCTTGAAGATATAGCCGATTTATTGTGTCAGCATCAAGTGACGGCTAAAGGGCTTCTCAACCTTTAAACGCGTTTTTCTCTTTTGCGAATGGCGGGCACAATAACTCAAAAACTAATAACACAATCGATTCCAAATTTTTACACGTTTCTCTATAAGTGTATAGCTATCGTATGAACTAGGATAAAGTCAATCGGTGAAGATCTTCCTTATTTTTTAACTTAGTTTGAGGTCAAAAATCGGCGATTTTCCAAAAATATTTTTTCAAAGGTCCGCCATTTTGTCAATTTTAGAGCGAAGTCAATAATCCTAGTTCATACGAGAGCCAGTCATGTCTTTCTAACACCGTTGGAATTTTCGGATTCCGATGTTCCAGTGAGAAGTTATCATGCCCGTCATCAAAAATAAGGACTTTTCTTTAATTACAAAAACAAAAACAAAGCAATAACAAAATTTTTTTGTAAATGATTTTTCTTCTCTTTTAAATCTTCGAATATATATGTGCAAAGTTACAAACCTTAACAAGCATTGGTATTGATATAACAGCCCATTGAAAATCTTGAAAAATTAAAATCGTGAATGGGGGGTTCCAATAATTTGGGATTTTTGCACGTTACAGCGACAGAAATGTTGTGAAAGCATATTTTTAAAACTTATGATTAGATTGGAGACACAGCAACAGGCTTAGAAAGGAACATAAAAGTAATAGATGGCTTTCCTTTCATTGCAAAACTTATACTATTAGAGTTGTACAGTTCACGAACGAACTAGTTCAAATGAACGATTCACTTAAAAGACCGATTGAACTAGGACTTATAACGTCGATCTATTTAGTACATTAAAAGAACGAACAGGAATAATCGTTCGATTTTGTTCGAATTTGAGTCTAAATGGAAGCGAAGCCGATCGAGCTTTATTTTGCATGTAATATTAACAGCGTTTTCATTTAGTAAACATTAATAAAATATATCTTGCCTATCATTTATTTTGGCAAAGCATGAAAGCTGTTATATGTGTCATTACCATTGTAAACAAAAGCAAGTAATTTTTAAATTATTCCGAAATTTCCCCAAATTCTTTTGAAACATTTTTTAAAACACGTCTTATAGGTTTATCAATTCTTCTGAAGCATTTCTTAAAAAATCCACACCTTATAGGTTCTAAACTCTTCTGAAACTTTTTTTCATCATCGCCATATAGGTCCTTAAAAGTGTATGATATTCCAATAAAACAGAAAACAAATTCACACATTATAATCCTCCAAGAACAGAAACTATCAACCCAACGATTCGATGAACTATTAAAAGAACGACCGCTGAATAAAAGAGCTTAATTGCGAACGATTGAACTAGAAGACCAAACTAGTTCAATCAAAAGAGCTGAACTAAAAAAAGCGATCAGCTAACTGAACTAGATAGAACAACTCTATATACTATTTATCTCGCTCAAAAGATAAAAACCAAACCAAGGATTCGAACCTAAGTTCAAGAGCAACACAAGAAAATTTGCCAGACGACTTATCGTTCTACGCAATCAACAACAATCAACCGTTAATTCGGACTACACCAAATGGTAGACTAATATCCCATTCCGTGCATACAAAATATCCTAGTAGTAATAGTAAAGTAAGTGTAAAATTCCCT
This sequence comes from Musca vetustissima, assembly GCF_032173495.1. Classification (NCBI taxonomy): domain Eukaryota; kingdom Metazoa; phylum Arthropoda; class Insecta; order Diptera; family Muscidae; genus Musca; species Musca vetustissima. Next base: position 7,153 of record NW_026887919.1, on the reverse strand, counting down.
GGCTCAATCAATATTGTATTGTATATTATCACGATATCTTTAGAAGGCGAAATGATTAAAACAGATGGCTAAATCGTCTTAAAATTCCACACTTTGTAAGCTGTTTCTAACGAATGCTCACGCGCGAAATTTTTTTCAATTTGTCGCGAATGATAAAGTTACAATGAATGAACAAGCATTTGTAATCCCTCGCGAATTTTCGCATTGTACAAAAAAAAGTCACGAACGATAAAATTTCGCTGCAACCGTCATCGGTTCATTCTTTCTTGACCATTTGTTGCTGAAGAACATTCTTTTGAAAAACTCAAAAAACAAATGTTCGCGAATGCTCGCGAGCACTGTTAAAAGCAACAATAACTGTTAAAAACAACAATATATGATGACAAGCCCGACACAAGCAAATCAGATATTGTAATATAACCAGTAAGGAAAGCAGTAAAGTCGGACGGGGCCGACTATATGATACCCTTCACCACTTTGGCATATTCAGCAGATGAATCCTAAAAGACGTCGAATTTTTGAAGGACCATTAACATGAAAATGAATCCATAAACATGTCATTCTGCCACCTATACTAAACATGTCATTCTGCCACCTATCAGATATAGGGTTGCTTCTTATGTTTCAGGAACTTCAGCACGAAGTGCAATATTTTGTGCCGATTGGACCCACCTTGTTGAATCATTTATATCCTACCTTTAGGTTTGGCGTTAAATCGGACGAAAATATATATATAGGAGCTATATCAAAATCTGAACCGATTTCAATGAGAGTTGCCAGACATTAACTACAGTTCATTGTACAAATTTGTGTGGCAATCGGATACACAAATGCACAATTTACATAAAATCGGAAAAAAATTATAAATGGAAGCTATATCTAGATCTGGACCGATTTTCAGGAAACTTAACACACATCATTCTAGACCTAATTCATTACGCTATGCCAAAATTGGTGCAAATCGAAAGATACATAGGGATTTTGGTGCACCATTCACATAAAATCAGAAGAAAATATATATGAGAGCTATATCTAAATCAGAACCGATTTTCAGGAAACTTAACACACATCATTCTAGACCTAATTAATTACGCTATGCCAAATTTCGAGCACACCGAAAGATAGATAGGGACTTTGGTGCACCATTTACATAAAATCGGAAGAAAATATATATATAGGAGCTATATCTAAATCTGGGCCGATTTTCAGGAAACTTAACACACATCATTCTAGACCTAATTCAGTACTTTGTGCCAAATTTCGTGCAAATCGAAAGATATAGAGGGACTTTGGTGCCCCATTTACATTAAATCGGACGAAAATATATATGGGAGCTATATCTAAATCTGAACCGATTTTTCCCAATTTCAATAGGGTTCGTCCTTGTGCCAAATAAATGACTTGTGTCAAATTTCATCCAAATCGGATTATAAATGCGACCTGTACTTTGTTTACAATTTAACATCTACAGACGGACAGACGGACGGACTGACATGCATAAATCGACTCAGAAATTGATTCTATGCATATTCTCAAAAGGAACCATGTGTCTATCTCGTTTCTTTTGCCTGTTACAAACATATGCACAAAGACATAATACCCTGTACCACAGTGTGGTGAAGGGTATAAAAATTTTGCCTGACCACTGACCACGCAATCAACCCGCATCCAAAGGGTGCACAAAAACGTGCATATACCGTGGAAGCAATTGTACAAATTCGTATTAATACAAATTATTATCGTACGACATTTGTAAAGCCACATAGACCAATATGACAGAAGAGCCAATTACCAAACGGCGAAACGTGTCGCATAATGGTGGGTATGTGATTTCGCGCTGTGATGTTCCTTTTCATTAGAAAACTCCTTGTATTTAGCTCAACTCAAAACTAAATGTTTTAGACCTTCAACAAATCCGGATTTGATCTTCAAAATATCCCGAAGGGACTGTACCTCTATATATGGATGCTATGTCAAAACGTTGCACTAAATTGAAAACCTGAAACTCAAATTGAAGCCACCCACTTTAGGCGGCAAATGCGACTAAAACCTTTAAACTACCGAAAATGGTACGGCACCATTAATTCGGACTACCCCACGATTTCCTTAGAAGGCTAAATGAATTAAACAGATGGCTAAATTGTCTTAGAATTCCACCCTTTGTAGGGTAAAAACCAGGGTGCAAAGAATGATTAAAATACGCTGTTTCTAACAGATGGTCGCGCGCGATGATTCGAATGTTTTCAATTTATCGCGAATGATAAAGTTACGAATATAAAGTTACAAGTTACGAAAAACTCTCGAACGATAAAATTTCGCTGCAAGCGTCGTCGATTCGTTCGTTAGCGAGCATTCCTTGCTGAAGAACATTCTTTTAAAAACTCAAAAAACAAATGTTCGAGAATGCTCGCGAGCACTGTTAAAAACAACAACAACTGTTAAAAACAACAATATATGATGTCAACCCCGATACAAGAAAATCAGATATTGTAATATAAAAAGGGTTTTTGTGGGGTACCCTTAAAAGGGGTCGGATATTAATACATTTTGGGATGGAGATTTGTTACCATACCCGAAAAAGTGGACCTATATTCATAATTTTTAGTGGAAAATGTTGGTAGAAAATAAGAACCCTATGAACCAAATATCAGCGAATTCGTTTGAAAAACGCGCTCAGGAATCCCAAAATACTGAAAATTGGGGATACACTTAAATGGGAGCTATCCCTATACGTGGACCGATATAGCCCATCTTCGAACTTGACCTGCCTGAAGACAAAAGACGACTCTTTATAGGGTCGGAAATGATTATTTCGATGTGTTAAAAACGGAAAAACAAAATTAATGTACCCTGTGATGTTTATTTCATACATTTACTGGTCTAATTATGGTCAAAAAATGAATTCTCGGCCCATAGTGCCTTGAAAGAAATAACTAAAAAGAAATGTTTGTACCCTTTAGGTTCAGACATTCGCACATAACACTTTTTCTTACAAAGTAAGAATAAATGAATTAATGTTCGCTGAATGACTTTCTCTGTAAGCAAAAAGGTTAAGCTACGATTTTCACCTTTGTTGTTCTTGCAGATTTCCTTTTGATCCTCGCGAAAACATTACAACAATAAATTGATGATATTAAGCGTTAAATCTTTAGGTGATGTGAACATCAGTTGTAATGAGTTGACTATCAGAGTAAGGTCAATATTAAATAATATAATTCTATGCATTAGCATTTAGTTGTATATACAAGGAGATTAAAATTTATGGGGTTAATCTTTAATGTGTTGCTATATGCAGTAGGAAAATTTATTTCATGTCAGTGAGTATGATCTATTCAAACCCGCTAATAATAATAATATTTTTGAAGTATGACAAATTACGTCAAATACTTTTCCTTTGTTTTTCGTTTATGTGTTCAAAATTCATTTTAAGGCTCACGATTTTAATTATGTATCAAGTTAAAATTAGTTTTGTTTTACAAAACAAATTTTATATACTCTCTTCAAAACTATTTTAAATCAGTGTTTATTTTAAAAATTTTCTTCAAATTAAATAGAAAAATGTTACCATATGTCCCTTATACCCTGAATATTACATTTGTAATGCAAATTCTTTTCCTAACTTTGTTTTGTCGAACAATCAAATTGAAATGTCGAATGGAAAGCAACAATGCCCTCAGGCGTAGTACATTTTTAAATTTAGAAAATTACCACATTTAGATTCATCTTTACGTAGTATGTTAAGTGTAATAATGAAATTTCAAAAACAAACAACTGGTCTTCATGAATTTTGTTGAGATTTGTTTAACATAGAATTATTTGTTCTTTTATCGGCATTTTATTGTTATTACAGCTTGTCTCTGTGTGGTATGTGAATTTGTTGTGTGTATTTTTCAGGAGTAAAACCAAAAACATTTGGTTTTGATTGCAAAAAAAAGAAGAAGAAAGAAATAACAAAAATAAGACAGGAATGGAATATTTTGTGGACATATTTTAAATGATTATGTGAATAGAGGGTTCACAGCAAAAGTACTTTACTAGAATGATTTTAATTCAAGAAACAAAAAAATTGGTTTTCAATGCGTATTCTGTATCAAATGAATTATTATAGTATTATTATTTAATTATTATAGTATGTCAAATCTTCCTACCAAAAATGTCCATGATATCGCCCCCGTGGAGGGTATATTTAAACATCCTACACTCATTTATATGGATACACTTTAGGTATGTACAAGCAAGTCCCTTCATCCTTATATAATAACCAGTAAGGAAAGTAGTGAAGTCGGACGGGGCCGACTATATGATACCCTTCACCTCTATGGGTATATTAAACGAATGCATCCTAACAGAAGGGCCATTAACATGAAATTGGATGAACTAAAATGTGTGACCTTTATCAAAATGTGAACCGACTTAGATCAATCGATAAACATTTCCTTCGTTTGTTACAATGGGACATAATTATGTAAATCGATTCAAAGCAAATATCAAAATGCTCAAATTTGTACGTTGTGCAAAATTTCATGTCAATATTACAAACATGAGGAGTTTTATGCAAATCGGAAGATATATAGGACTTTGGCATACCATTTACCTAAAATCGGTCGAAACTATATATGAGAGCTATATCTAAATCTTAACCGAATTAAACTTACCACCGGTCATTCTAGACTTAATTCAGAATGCTATGCCAAAATTTGTGCAAATCGAATGATTTTCAGAGACTTTGGTGCATCATTTACCTAAAGTCGGGCGAAACTATATATGGGAGCTATATCTAAATCTGAATCGATTTTCACGAAACTTAGCACCCGTTATTCTAGACTTAATTCAGTACGCTATGCCAAAATTCGTGCAGAGCGAATGATTTTCAGGGACTTTGGTGCACCATTTACCTAAAATCGGGCGAAAATATATATGGGAGCTATATCTAAATCTGAACCGATTTTCAAGAAATTTTACACACATCATTTAAGACTCAATCCAGTACGCAATTCAAAATTTCGTGCAAATCGAAGGACACATAGGGACTTTGGTATACTATTTACCTGAAATCGGACGAACATATATATGGGAGCTATATCTAAATCTGAATCGATTTCCACGAAACTTAGCACACATCATTCTAGACCTAATTCAGTAGGCTATACCAAATTTCTGACAAATCGAAAAATATATAAGAACTTTGGTACCCCATTTACCTTAAATCGGACGAAAATATATTTGGGAGCTATATCTAAATCTGAACCGATTTTCATGAAACTTAGCACACATCATTCTAGACCTTATTCAGTAGGGACTTTGGCACACCATTTACCTTAAATCGGGTGAAACTATATATGGGAGCTATATCTAAATCTGAACCGATTTTCACGAAACTTAGCACACGTCATTCTAGACTTAATTCAATACGATATGCCAAAATTTGTGTAAATCAAATGATTTTCAGGGACTTTGGTGCACCATTTACCTAAAATCGGGCGAAACTATATATGGGAGCTATATCTAAATCTGAACCGATTTTTCCGAATTTCAATAGGGCTCGTCCTTGGGCCAAACAAATGAGCTGTGCCAAATTTCATCCAATTCGGATCATAAATGCGACCTGTACTTTGTTTACAATTTAACATGGACAGACGGACAGACGGACGGACGGACGGACATGCATAAATCGACTCAGAAAGTGATTCTATGCATATTCTGAAAAGGAACCATGGGTCTATCTCGATTCCTTTTGCCTGTTACAAACATATGCACAAAGACATAATACCCTGTACCACAGTATGGTGAAGGGTATAAAAATGGACCGTAGGACGATCATTATTAATTTTACAGAAAATGTGATTCTAAGTATATTCTCCATGTCTATATTGATTCCATCTGGATGTGCTGCCTGTAACACAATAGTACTAATTTATTCAATAGTACTTATTTAGTTACCCTCTTAATGCCACTCTAATCTTATATTCTAATCATCAACATTGTCTCTTCGAATGTTGTCTTTTTTGGTTTTCTGCTTATTCCTTGTTTTTTTCTCCTTTTGGTTCTTTCGAAATAATACAATTTGTACCGAAAACAGAATGAATATTAAATTTACCGATTTAATTCGGTTCTTATAATCCTTATCTGACGGCGTTGTTGGTATTTTTGGCAGGAATACGAAAACTTTGTTACATTTATTTGACCGAAACGTGTTTAATGCCAAAACTGTTGTTCAAATTGTTTTTTATTTGGTTTTTGGGACGACAAAATATCACTGGAACGCCATAAGAAAGAACAAAACGAACGAAAGACAATGCTAAGAAGCTCATTTAAATGAGGACTGGCAGATACGAAAAAAAAAACCAAAAACGGTAAGCAAATAAAAATGCTAAAGCCAAAAACAATAAAGTTAAATACAATTGCAAACAACTTGAGAACTTTCAGAGTGTTTCGTTACTTTTTTGGCTTTTGCATTAAGAGGTTTATATCACATTGAAATACCTCCTGAGAGGAAGTAGTAGAGAATTGCTTATGGAGAAGAAAAGCTATTTACATTCATAAAATGTAAAATAAATTCTTTTTTTAAGCCTTAAGTAAATATTCTTCGAAACGATGAAATAATAATAAGAACAATATCTGTTTACAATTACGATTTATCAAAATGTGTATTCCCCAAAAACAATATTGGATGTATTTATTTGTGGGAATATCTTAAAATAGAATGAACAAAACTGAACAGTTTCCGAGAAAAACAGAGTGAGTGGAATTGCTTCTAAAATCTAAATCTTAAGACCAAACTGAGCTACTCTATAGCTTCAAATTCCAATTAATTTTACAATATTCTGAAAAATATAAGTCATCAATTAATATTATTATCAATGCTCAGGAAAATTAGCAATATCTTGCTAATACATATCCTTAAATGTTAATTTCAAAAATTCACAACAAATGTCATTTGTTATTCGTCTCATGTCTTCAACTCAACAGTTGGTCCATAAAACAATCACATTTTGCTAGTACGTTCACAAGAAAATATGTCAACATGAAATCACATCTGTTCGAAACAGACACAACTAAATAGGGTAATAATGACAAAAAAATCCTACATACACAAATATCTAATTGTTGTCACACATTCCTAAGAAATTTGCATAACTATAACAACTATCAT
>NW_026887918.1:0-9302 GCF_032173495.1 Musca vetustissima | reverse complement strand
ACAAAATTTTTAAGGAAGAAAACTTTGGCACGAGGACATGCATGAGAACATGAGTCTTAAGGCAATGTTGGATGCTTGTCCCATTAGTAAAATATGTGTAAATGTCCGTGTATGCTTGCGGGAACAGTGTTTGGCGTGAGTGTAATATTCTAAACGTTGATTTTAAATTGGACTAGATTTTTGATTTTGATTTTTAAGATCGGCTTGCGTAATTGACCAGAAGTTGATAATCCATTTTAGCTGACATATCTAAATCAATTTTGTTACTCGATATTTAGAATTATATTATTTGGCCCAAGACATCAGTGTAATTTAATTGCTAGTAAAAAAACTTCAAACTTTATAATATGAGCTTCACTTTCGAAAGCTCCGAAATACCGAACTACAACGACTTCCTAAGGAAACTTAGCTGAATCCTTAAAAATTAAAGTGGTCTGGCCTTTTTCTGGAGCTACAGGTGTGAAGACATGGATCCATATTGAAAATTGGAAAAGAACCCGGAATGCTAAATTACAACCGCTTTGAAATTTTCGGCAAAAAAAATAAAAATGCCGAAAATAAGGCGGTGCCTTTTTATGGGGACTATAAAAAATGAAATGAATTTTTTATACAACGACGCCATAAGACGGCAGTTCCGAAGCAACTTTCTTTCTTAGTTCATGACAATATTTTTAGAAGTATGAACCGATCTAACAAACAAGGTTTCTTTTATCACTGATCTCTTTGGCTTAGTAAAACATATTCTTGGATCCGTCGCCATTATAGTAGAATCGCATGCATACGTTATAATATCCATTGCTTTGTAAGGGAAAGTAGGGTTCAAACAGCTTGATAGATATTGTAGAACCGTAGAAAGTACCTGCTTCAAACTACGAAGATTTGACTTCTTATGGTGGGGCATCACTTTGTATAGACAGACTTATTGACGAAGTGTTCTTGTGACCCAAGGAAGTTTTCTTGTGACCGTCCTTCTTTGATGCACTTAACACAAATTAGTTGTTCTCACAATTTGCTGGTAGCCCTTTCAGTGTTGTAGCACATCAGATGATCTTATTCTTTGTTCCGCTTACACTATGAGACCAATCTGCTGGCCTTCAATGTAACTTCCCCAATTCTGGGACAATTTTTGTACCATTCACCACACTATGGTACAGGGTATTATGTCTTTGTAACAGACAAAAGAAAACGAGATAGGCACCCCAGTTGTACAAAAAATATCAATTGTCTGCTATTATATAGTTATATAGCTAGTTACTTGGTGATCTAGTTACTTCATACCCCAAAAAGGAACACAAAATAGACTGTTGGATTTTTTTGTCAACTGAAAAAGTTGTTTACACACATCATACCAATTCAGTAGTTACTGGTAATGCAAAGGGTAATGAATCGACTATCGAAATGACTGTATACTGGTAACGCAGGCAGGGGACAATTGACTTCCCCAATGACATACACATGTTAAATTCACCAGTCTAGGGCATGAAGTGGTAACTGGTGTTACTTACAGGTAATTAGTAAAATATCTAGTTCATCACCAGTTACTCGAACTACTGGGACATGACTCCTTTTGAGAATATGCGTAGAATCACTTTATAAGTCGATTTATGCATGTTCGTCCGTCCGCTTGTCTGTCCATTTTAAATTGTAAACAAAGTACAGGTCACATTTATGATCCGAATTGGATGCAATTTGGCACAGCTCGTCTATTTGGCCCAAGGACGAACCCTATTGAAATTGGGAAAAATTTATATATTTTATATATATTTTCGTCCGAATTAATGTAAATGCTGTACCAAAGTCCCTATATATCTTCCGATTTTCATAAAATTTAGCATAGCGTACTGACTTGAGTCTAGAATTTCTTGACAATCGGTTCAAATTTAGATATAGCTATTATATATATGTTCGACCGATTTAATGTAATTGGTTTACCAAAATCCCTACATATATTTCGATTTTCATGAAATTTGGCCTAGAGTGCTGAATTGAGTCTGGAATGATGTACGCTAAGATTCGTGGAAATCGGTTCAGATTTATATATTCTCCCATATATATTTTCCTCCTATTTTATGTAAATGGTGCACCAAAGTCCCTAAATATCATTCGATTTGCACGAAATTTGGCACAACGTACTGAATTAAGCCTATTATGATGTGTGCCAAGCTTCGTGAAAATCGGTTCAGATTTAGATATAGCTCCCATATATACTTTCGTCCGATTTAATGTAAATGGTACACCAAAGTCCTTATATATCCTTCGATTTGCACGAAATTTGGCATATCATACTGATTTGAGTCTGATTGAGATTAAATTTTTAACAGTGCGACGTACCGGATAGCGTGTATCAATTTTGCTATAAATTGTTTTCCATACATTTGTCCCATGGTACGCAGACGACTCTACATCTGCCCGAATGAAATTAAATTTTGCATAGGTTGCAGAAAGGCATGAGTATGTTCCTTCGAGTGAACATTGACATGAAATTGTAAGGATATATATGTACAATATACCCAAAGTGGTGAAGGGTATCATATAGTCGGCCCAGTCCGACTTTACTACTTTCCTTACTGGTTTTAATATTTCCATAGTGGTGAAGGGTATCATATAGTCGGCCCCGTCCGACTTTACTATTTTCCTTACTGGTTTTTTGTTCGTTTTCCAATGTTGGGAGCCAAGCTGTAATCATGTCATAGAATAGGCTTTTAGTTAAACGTAGATTCGAAGGAAAGGGACGTAATATTTGGACTCTCACTTATTGGATTTCTTAGGAAATATAAGTTGTTCAGATGGGATACATACGAGCTGTCTGTCGGTAGGAGCCCGAAAGCGGCTTTACCATTGTTAACCAATTTGCAGTTCTAACATCAAAAGAGATGTGAAGTTATCTAAGGGAATTGCAGGTAAACCCTCTGAATGTACAATTTGCTATATTGGTAATTGATAATAAATGATGGAGACGATTGTAGAGAAAAAGCTTGATTCTGATCTGATATTTGCCTGTGAGTCCCCTATCCCAGTACATACCTCAAACGGCCAACCAAATATTGACCGATTATCATGCTTATCATTGATCAGATCCGTCTTTGCGTGGAGAGCTTTGTGTTGTTCGAGTTTATGGTTTATTTCATTTTCTAAATATAAACCGATCTAATAACAATAAGAGCTTATTGGCGGAAATTGGACTTATGCACGAAATTTCGTGACGATTGGTCCATAACGTGTTTACAAATTACAAATAAATGCAGGACACTTGTCTGGATCGACTCAGATTGTCGACAAATGAAGATCGGTATAGTAAAAGGGTCAAAATTTCATTGTGTTACAAACTCTTGGGGCCACACTTCGCTATAATATCATTACAACGTTGTTGTAAGTTAATATCGATTATATTTCTGAAAAAAAGTATTCATGACATATTATAAGTCCCGTCCTTCAGAACAAATAGAAGACCCTTGCAAGGTTTTCTATATCTAAAAGGCCATTCCGATATATTCTGTAGTTAGAAAACTTTTCAGGAGTCTACAATGGTCTACAAAGGTCTTTTTATAAATAAAATACCTTCAAGATGTCTTTTATGGATAAAAATCTCCTAGATTTCTTACACAGATGTCAGACCTGCAATGATTCTATAGATACTTCTGATCAATGAAAAGACAGCGTGATATTTTAACAGCCCTTGTAGTGTTTATGTGTTTCCGTTCAATCAAGACGTAATATTTTGGGAGAATACAGTGTCGCCTGGGCGTAAATATTAAATTTGTCACTGTTATTTGTCTGTTATGATCTGGGATATTTAAATGCCAAATTGCCGAACCTCATGTTTCTAGGAACTTTATCGTACCGTCAATTAAGCGGGACCATTATACGAGGGCTACTAAAACATAGACCTATATTAACCAGTAATGAAAGTAGTAAAGTCGGACTGGGCCGACTATATGATACCCTTCACCACTTTGGGTATATTCTACATATGTATCCTAACAAACATCGCGTGAACCGATTTTAGGGAAACTTGCCAGAAACTTCAGTACGTTGTGCCAATCGGCCTAGCTATGGATCTTTTCACGAAGCTTATAAACACCAATCTAGACTTAATTCAATACCCTTTACCAAAATTCGTGCAAATCGAATGATATATAGGGACTTTGGTGCACCAATTACATAAAATCTGAACCAATTTTCACGAAACTTAGCACACGTCTTTCTAGACTTAATTAAGTGCGCTATGACAAATTCCGTGCAAATCGAAAGATTTTTAAAGACTTTGGTGCACCACTTACCTAAAATCGGGCGAAAATATATAAATGGAAGCTTTATCTAAATCTAAACCGACAGGAACATTATTTTAGACGCAATTTAGTACGCTATGCCAAATTTCGGACAAATCGAAAGGTATATAAGGACTTTGTTACACAATTTACATTAAATCGGACGAAAATATATATGGGAGCTATATCTAAATCTGGACCGATTTTCGCGAAACTTAACACACATCATTCTAGACCTAATTCAGTTCACTATACCAAATTTCGTACAAATCGAAAGATATATAGGTTATTTGGTGGACCGTTTACATTAAATCGGACAAAAATATATATGGGAGCTATATCTAAATCAGGACCGATTTTCAGGAAACTTAACACACATCATTCTAGACCTAATTTATTACGCTGTGCCAAATTTCGTGCACATCGAAAGATATATAGGGTATTTGCTGGACAATTTACATTAAATCGGACGAAAATATATATGGGAGCTATATCTAAATCTGGACCGATTTTCAGGAAACTTAACACACATCATTCTTGACCTAATTCAGTACTCTATGCCAAATTTCGTGCAAATCTAAAGATACATATGGACTTTTGTGCACCATTTACTTTAAATCGGACGAAACTATATATGGGAGCTATATCTAAATCTGAACCGATTTTTCCCAATTTCAATAGGGTTCGTCCTTGGGCCAAATAAGTGAGCTTTGCCAAATTTCATTCAATTCAGATAATAAATGCGACCTGTACTTTGTTTACAATTTAACATGGACAGACAGACAGACGGACGGACATGCATAAATCGACTTAAAAAGTGATTCTATGCATATTCTCAAAAGGAACCATGTGTCTATCTCGTTTCCTTTTGCTGTTACAAACATATGCACACAGACATAATACCCTGTACCATAGTGTGGTGAAGGGTATAAAAATTGGCTTGGAAGAGTTTTTTGCTTAATGAGGAATTTGAACCGACAAATTACAACAACTTTGGTGGGAAAATGCGGCTATAGCCTTTATAATACTGAAAATATGAGTCTTGTGCTAAATTACAGCTACTTTGGTGATAAGGTGCGTCTAAAATATGCAGCTACTTTCGAGGGAAATTCGAGTAAAACCTTCAAAACACCGTAAATTGGGTGGGGCCTTTATATGTGTGGCTATGTCAGAACAGGGTCCAATAGTGATCATTTTCCAAAAATCCAAAATGCTAAATTCCTGTCCATTCTACTGAAAAAATGCGGATAATACCTTGGAAATACAGAAATTAGAGGAACTACGTTACAAGATGGACCTACTCAAAATGGTTCTGCAAAACTGGGTGGGACCTTTATATGGGATCTACGTCAAAACAGGGTCTATAAAAAATTGCATTTTCCAGAAAACCTAAATGTCAAATTCCTGCCCTATCTGCTGAAAAAATGCGGATAATACCTTGAAAATACAGAAATTAGAGGAACTACGTTAAAAGATGGACCTACACAAAATGGTTCTGCAAAATTGGACGGGACCTTTATATGGAATCTACGTCAAAACATGGTCTATAAGAAATTGCAATTTCAAATTAAAGCCAGTTGAGTTGGGAAATGCGTTTTCGGAGGAAAAACTTTTGTTCCTCTTCTTCAAATATTTGTACCAATCTCATTTAGGATATTTTAATGGCGAATTTTCTGGATTTTCCAACCCAAGTGGCGGAGCAGTATAGTCGGACGGGGCCGACCATACGATACCCTACACAACTACCACGGAACTCAAATTTTCTGCGGATGTTTATTCCGAGACTGGGCAATATGTCGTGATATTTGCACCCTCTTGCTCGATTAGAGGTAAACAGCAGTAAAGCTATTGTCCAGATTCCCTTCACCGTGGGTTGTGTTGTGATGTTCGGCTTTCATTTGAGGTCTATAGATCGACTCGAATAACACAAAAAATTAAGTTATCGGTCCACTTCATTCCAAAATTATTATCTGATCATCACCGAAAATTATAGGCGTTGTCCTTGACCATGACTGGAACCTCATGGAACATTTGAAAGCGATCAGCGCTATAGTTCCGCTCTCCAAAGTGATAATGGGTTACTAAATAATATACGAATACGGAGATACCTGTAAATATTTAGGTGTAACTCCCACATCCGACCACATACAACAATGTAATTGGTCTTAATTTAAAGGTCAACCACTCCTCTTGGATATAATATCAATTTCTCGGGTATATGTCCTTCAGGGGTAAATATATACGCCGTAGAATACAAATTTTGTAATTTTTCACACAAAAGTCAGGGTTCATTTGACCCGCTAAATATTGACCGATCTTTCTCCAAATAGGCATGCTTATTCTTTGGCCCGATCCGCTTCTCCATGCAACATTTCACGATGTTGGGACCATTGTTGCGGCCTCTGGAGCGACCAGAAAAACCGACAAAAATTTAGTATTTGGTCCATTTCATCCCCTAAATATTAACCGATCTTTCCCAAAAACAATAGGGGTCTTCATTGGCCAGAACCCATCCTAAATGCAAAATTTGGTGAAGATTGGTCCATAACTGTGGCCTGTATCGTGTTTACAAATTATAATGGACAGACGGACGGACGGACGGACGGACACACATGTCTGGATCGACTCAGCTAGTCGAGATATGACGATCGGTATACTTAAAGGTGGGTCTAGGACCAATATTTCGCGGCGTTACAATATTTTGGGGCTGCACAAAGCTATAATACCCTGACAACATAGTTGTGTAGGGTATAATAAAATGTTAATATAGACCAGCTCCAGCGCATTTTTCAAAAAGAAGTAGCTATAAGTTGATATTTGGATTCTAAGAGAAAATACGATACGGCCAAAAGTTTTGAATATAGGCCCAGGTGAATAGTCATCTGTAATGGTATTTTGCCATTTTATAGTTTTTAGGCAAATTGTCACGTATAGACATTTTTTGATAGGACCCCATATACTGTTGCTTTCCATTTTTTTTGGTATTTTCAAGAACTTAGTGAAATTTTACGACCAAGGTGTATGTAATTTGAAGGAGGGCATAAACGTTCGGTTCGACCGAACATGATTTTCCCTGTTGTATTTTCAAAATATCTTCTTCGGAACACTGTACCGAACTAAAACCCCCTGCTCAATAACATTTCCCAGCATGTTTTGCGAAAACTCTAAAACTTATTTATGTTTTTAAGTTGTTGTTGGTTTTTTTTGTTGAACATTCAGTTGGTTAGTTTTATTTTTTCGCAAAAATTTTACTTAAGTGTATTTACAAGTAACTTTAACTTAAAATTGCTCTAAGGAAATTGTAAATTTCCCTATAAATGAAATGAGTGCAAAGAACGAACAAGAAACGAGTTAAAACAACAACAACAAAAAAAAACTAACAACAAATCGGAATAAATACCAAAGTTGCACACAAACATCTGGACACATACATAAGAAAAATGTATTCCTGCAATTCGTCGTGTCCAAGATAACGACAGGCAAAGCGCTGCAATATTGCATGACTTGCAATGCGGACGACAATGACGACAGGACGACAATGGACATGGGGTTTTCTATTCCATGTTAGTTCGTTTTTTGTTGTGCGAGTTTTTTCATGCATTGAACTAAACGCAAATATTTGAATTTTATATTCTAGAGTAGTTCCTGTTGTATGGCGGAACTGTTTTGTGTGGCACCCCTATGTGATTGGTCACTTTTTTTCCACGTGTGGCCCCCTCGGTTCATCGTTAAATGCCATATCTTGGTAGAATGTTTGTTTTTTGTTGTTACTGCTCCTCTATTTGATTCTTGTGAAACATTCATTTGCAGCACGATGTTACGCGCTGCCACGTATGCCACACTCCACTCACTGATGACATTCCGGTCAGGTCTAAGGGTTCCTTGTAGAGTCACAGCAATTTATCCGGTATATGCTGGTATCCTTCCATCCGTTTGAGTAGTAGTTTTTTGTTGTTATTGTTGCTGTTGTTGTATTTTAGAATGTCTCATGTTTGTTTGATTTTGATTTATTTGCAGTTGTTGACAGATGGCATTTCTAAATGGCCGTTATTTGTGTTTGAATAACAACAATGACTGAAGCGAAGTCATTTCAAAAGAAAAAGGTACTCTAGGAATGAAAAAAAAATCGAGAAGGCTCGTCGGTCAGTGAATGAAAAACGAAAAAACATGAACAAACTTTGAACAATTCGAAAGAAAAAATTCCATGTCAAATGACTTTATTTCCTGTACTCTGACGGTGTTCGGAAAAAAATATTCACGGAAATATGTTGGCAGGAGTGGTGGTCAGACCGGGAAAATGATGGTTGGAAGTGACTTAAATGTTGCACTAACTGTAAGATTCTTCGATGAATGTTCGGCCAATGCTTGGTTAAAAAATATATCTCCAGAAGGATGAGAGCTGTGAATGATTGTATAACCCCCAACATTAGAGTGGAATAAATGTCCAAGGATCCGTTAAAATGTCACTATATTGAAGGTTCTACTCACATCTTTTAAAGAGTACATAAGAGTTCAAGGACTATCAACAGGCCTAGATTTTTTAAAGAACATTTTTTCAAGGACTATTAAGTCTTGGATTTCTTTAAATAATATTTTAAAGGACTTTAGACGTGCATTTTTTAAAGAATTGTTTTTCAAGGCCTATCGGCGTGAACATTTTAAAGAATATTTTTTCAAGGACTATCAACAGACGTGGATTTTTTAAAGAATATTTTTTCAAGGACTATCAACAGGCGTGGATTTTTTAAAGAATATTTTTTCAAGGACTATCAACAGGCGTGGATTTTTTAAAGAATATTTTTTCAAGGACTATCAACAGGCGTGGATTTTTTAAAGAATATTTTTTTCAAGGACTATCAACAGGCGTGGAATTTTTAAAGAATATTTTTTCAAGGATTATCAAAAGGCGTCGATTTTTAAACAATATTTTTTAAGGACTATCAAGAGGCGTGGATTTTTTAAAGAATATCTTTTCAAGGACTATCAACAGGCGTGGATTTTTTAAAGAATATTTTTTCAAGGACTATCAACAAG